>NC_084980.1:23865355-24165355 GCF_963691925.1 Scomber scombrus
CCATGTAATGTTTTAGTGCTAAAAATGGAAAAGCAGTGTATATGTGTGTTTGTGTGTGTGTGTGTATGTGTGTGTGTGTGTTTATGTGTGTGTGTGTGTGTGTGTGTGTGTGTGTGTGTGTGTGTGTGTGTGTGTGTGTGTGTGTGTGTGTGTGTGTGTGTGTGTGTGTGGATATCTGTGTAGCTACGCAATCACTTCTTGCTTATTGATTCCAGATTTTGTCCAAGCTACTGCAAAGTGTGTTTATCCTTTGTTAAATTGTCCCTAGTTGTGTTATGGTGGCCAATTATGATCGGAAATTTCCTCCCTAGGTTCCTGCTGACGTATTGAAACATCTGAATTTGAAAACATCAACAGTCAGTATGGAGGAATTTTGGGGATTTTGGGGGTTGCTATAGTGTCATCAGGGTCTGTATCTTTAAAATTAACTACATTCATTGACAATCAAAGTTTTAGTGTTGTAGTATTACCTCTCTTTTTGCGCTGAAATCAAATGTATGAGAAATAAATGTTTTACTGTACATTTGTTTGTATTTTTGACAAATAATTCATATTACAATCCAACACATACATCTAATAATGACATAAATCAAAACTACAGGTATGATATTACTTTCTGAGCACAGCATCTGTAAAAACTGCTGGGTTTTTTAATGTTTGTTGCATATCATTGAGCGAACTGAGTTTATTAGTGAAAGAGCTGATCTGTCTGTGAGTGATTTAACAGTCTGACAGAGAGAGTTACGGCACTGCCAGCACCACAGGCCATGCAGCATTTCCTGATGAGGAACACAGGAAACATCCTTAACAAGTGATTTATGCTTGTGTTGAAACTGAATTGTCTTTGTTACACCAACAAGGTGAGATAACGTGACTCACTTCCATGGCAATGTCACATTTAAATATTTGAAACCAGAAACAATTGACAGGATACCTATAAGAAATAACGTAGATGTAAGTCAAAAGTAAATAAAAGTGATTACTGCCAACAGAACATCTGCTCTTTTGTTGTTTTAGTAGCACAAAGATAGATCATCCACAAAACTGTCATGCATTAATTTGTGGTGAACTGTATCATAAAGGCTCATGGTGGGAGTATTTAAGATAAGTTATCTCCATTTTGGTGGACAGTGAGGTAGCAGATGTACATGAATTTTCATAGTATGGTTTTGTGCTGCCCCCTCATGGCAGTAATGTGATTAAGCCATAAATTGTAAAATACTGTTTCCCTCTAACGAGTGATTGCATAAAGTGGGTTTGAGCAGTTTAACATGTAGCAAATCCATTGAAATGAACTCAGAAAGCACTGTCTTGTATCTGTTGTATGTAAGGGTGTTATTTTCATTCCTATATACAGTATATGGGGAGAGGTGCACTGGGAGCTGCTCAAGACACTTAAAATATCAGCTGTCTTCTTAATGTGACACTATTCATCTGTGTAATATAATGCACACTATATATAACTCTGTTAGCTCTTAACATCCTGACCTGAACAGTGCATTGAGATTTATGCTGTCGCAGTGGTGATAAAAAGTAAAATCTGATGATTGATATCTATGCAGTGCTAAATGTAGTCCAGCTGTTATTAATTGGATACATTAGAACAAGGGTTGTTTCTCAATTGGGGTCAACTTTTTTCTTCTTTTTTTTGGAAAGAGACAACTTGTGTCTTCATATTTCATAGAGGACGTGATCTCATAATGTGTTTGCAACCAAACTGTCTTGTTAACTCGGTGAACTATCAGGGCTTTTTTAACTACATGAAAAAAGTTATTACAGATAAGAGTCATACTGGACTGTTTATCATCATGAATCATGACAATACATCAAATCTACATTCGGATATTAGTCAAGTCAAGTCAAGTCAATATGACTTTGTATGGCCAAGTATCACAAAACACACATTTGCCATTGGGGGATTTAAAATCTGTAGCAATACGACATCCTCTGTCTTTAGACCCTCAATGTGAATAATTAAAAACTCCCTAAAAACTCTTTAACAGGGGAAAACATGGAAGAAACCTCAGGAAGAGCAGCAGAGGAGGAATCACTCTCCTAGGATGGATAGACATGCAATAGATGTGTGTACAGAATAGAACAAGAAAGACAAATTACATAAATAGAGCATGGGACAAGATAACACAATTAAAATAGATTTATAATTTACATGAAGACATATTTACACCATTATGCCACTTTGCCACTATAAACATTCAGACACAAAACATGGTTTCAGACATTTAGAAGATGTTTCAACCTGCAGATATCCTCCCCACTGTATTCACAACTCTAATTGATGAGAAAGTTTACTGCATCTTAACAATCTTATAGAGTGAGACAAATTTCCAGGAAAGAAAACTTTATCTTAATTCATGAACTGTAAAGTGTACTCTCTGTTGTGATGTTTATTAAAACACTTTAACACTAAATGTATTCCCCTGACAGCGTTGTCCTTGTGTTTGTACATATGTTTCATGATATAAACCTTGATGAATGCTGTAATACTTTCCTCAGTAATAATAGTAATCACTCTGTAACTCCAATATCAGACCACATTGTATAAGACCACAATATCATTATCATTCAGCAGAGGGCAATAATATAATATTTTCAACAGGGGGCGCCACAACACAGGGAAAGGATTATAAATGTTTAACTTCTGTTTTGTAAGCTGTAATGACTTAAACATATCCACACTCGCTCCTTTATGGACACCGTGTCTGAGGCTTCTCAAATATGCTTCAAACCCTAAATTACAGCGGTGCGAATGTTCCAGGGGAAACTCTCCGCCACATACATTTCATTTTAAGTACATAATAACATTCTCATTGCATAACTCCAAGGCACTGCTGGACCACTGTAGTCCCTCCACAGCTGCAGTGATACTGGAGCTCTGCTTAGTGAACGCACAGATAGACGAGGCTAAAGGTTTATGTTGCTTGGAAAGGGGTTTAAATAGTCTGGTATATACGTTGGCATGTTGTTAAGTGTATGTGAAGTCATGTTGTGTGCTGTTAATGTGTCTCTACACCAGTGGTGGTATTCACTACGTCATTACTGAATAAACTCACTGTACCTCAGATGAATAATACATCTTAATTTGAGTCCATATCACACTGAAAAGCGACAAATAATAATGTTGCCAACCCTAACCCTAACCCTAAACCCTAACCCTAACCCTAACCCTAACCCTAAACCCTAACCCTAACCCTAACCATAACCCTAATCCATTCAGACACTTTCAACTGTAAAAAAAAAAATCTCCTTCCCTCCTGATGGCTTTTTATAAGTTCATAAAGTTGAACTCCCTGTGATGGAAAAACGTGGATAGTAGTTTCCATAACGAACACCAACATCTCCACTACCTCTTGCTCCAATATCATTTAATAGCCGTTGTGGTAATTGAGCCAGTCTGTTAGGTGTTATATGTTAATGTGTCTTAATTATAGACTTGACTCTTAAGACCTTCTCAGCACGGCAAGGGGGGTAAAATGTGGCCTAATATAAAAAGAAAAACACAGAAACATTAAAAAGATAACCCCACACAATTTTATTAAATTTATATTAATGACTTCATTATTCAGAGCAGATTGGATTAGTATTCTTCTCCAGACCCCTTTTAACATGGAAAACAAATGGATTTGAAGCTAATGTTTTCATAATGAGCGAGACCTTTTTTTTTTCTTTCTTTTTTTCCCCCCACTCTGTCATACATACAAGCTCAATCCAGTTCGTAATATCTGTCAGACAGGATAAAGTGTGGAATAGATTCATGCCCACAAAAAGCCTGATAAAATCCTTATCTGTGATTAAAATTCACTCTCTCATCATTAATATGCTTATTAGATTTTTTTTTTCTCCAACCCTTTTTATTTGATGGAGAGATTATTACAGTTTGTGTTAATGGTGCATTGTGGCTTCCACTGAATCATCGCTCGTATCTCCACACCATCGGCTCGACACGAGTCCAACCAGCGTGACGTTTAAACAAGACCGCCGGTTTATGAGGCAGAAACTTTTACCGCCGCTTTATGTGTCACGTAGATCAGAGGTGGGCTGAGTCTTTGAAGGAAAGAAGGGAGAAAAGACATACATTACTGACCTTTTAAAAGAAACACTCCATTGACCTATAAGGGAGTGAAAGATTTCTCCCTCCAAACCTATGACAATCATTTTGACCGGGCCTTTCAGCTCTGACCTTTTTCTCAATGAAGTTTTTAAAATGTTAGTTGGACACCAGTTGGCCTTGTGGTCAGAGTGAGAGAGTGCACTGTACCCTAAAGGTTACACATCCAATCCTTGTGAACAGCTACTCCCTCTGGATTTCAGAAAAATATGGACCTAACATTTGATCACTGACAGCTTTATGAGGGAACATTTTGAGGCCTGGAGTTTAGTTTTATTGTCTGCTGCCACTTTTGTTAGCTACTGAAGCCACTCAATCCACATGTTTATGTTTCACTTAAGTCTAAAAAGAGCTGCAAGGCAGTAACTACTGGAGCTTGGTGTATTAGGCAAAACCTGACAGTCAAGCAAACAACCCACAAAGCGGGGCCTTAATATCCCATTTATAGAGCAATACCTCTTGCATACTTCTTAAGAGGTGTTGTACTCCAGGAAAGAAAAAGTTAAATTGAAATTAACTTGAGAGAAAGAAATGACTTGTAAGCTTCTGTAATATTGTACCAAGTATTGTACATTCTTCAAGGGGCAAGAATACTCCATCAGAAGTGCTTGTTGGATGGTCAAATGGCTTTGAAAACCTCATCCACCCAAACCTTGTGTAGGGCTTGTGTAGGGTCATTTCTATAACTTTTTCTAAAACCGACAATCCATCATTCACACTTACTCGATGCAGTAATTGACCAGGTGCAGGTGAGCAAGGAGTCAAGGTTTGAAATTCTTTCTCTTTTTTCATTCTTGACACAACCATTTCTGTCACTTTTCATTTAAACAACCAATGGACAACACTACGAAGGCCTTCCAGGAGCGACTGTCTGAATGTGCACACCACAGGCCCTGTATTTTAACTGTGATGACGGTCTTTTCACTCCACTTTCGAATGTGATGAAGTAAAGACTTGATGTCCAATGTGGTCGGACAACATGTAGTACAAATTAGTTCTGATCTGCCATAAACTGACCCTCAGTCTTTATCAGTCAAGCAGAGTAGATCTGGTTCCTATAGGTGGCACTCTTTCTGTCTGTGGTGGATAATGCATACTCATGTTAACCCTGTTCTTCTAATTCAATATGTATGTATATGTATATGTATATGTATATGTATATGTATATGTATATGTATATGTATATGTATAGCACATTTTCTACATGTTTTTTGAAGTTTGGTGCTTTACAGAAGACTGAAAGGCTTACAACAAGACACAAGTATATATAGGCAGTAAAACTATGGGAGCCTAATAACCATAAAAAAATAAATATAACAAGGGAGGAAACAATAAAATAAAAGTAATAAAAGAAACAGAATACAATAAAACCATTTCAAAAAAACAAACAATAACTGTAAAACGCTCCATAAAATACACAAAGAATGAAAACAGACGTTTATTTATATGTAAATGTTGTACAACTTTACTTTATCTTACTGCTGCTAAGTATCAGACTACTTTTCTACCTTTTATTTGATTAGTTTGGCATTTTTTCAACCTAATGAATACTAGATGAAAGTAAAGCTATACCTTCTATGTGCTCACTGCATGTGTAGTGACATTTGACTTGACTTAAACACTTTTGAGAGAGATTCTTTGGATAGTCTTAAGAGAAATCTCTGAATATATATCTTCCCGCACTCAAGCATCTCAAAGCAAACGATAATAACACAAGCCCTTTCAGAAGTTTCTATTTTCATTTGACATGTTTATGTTCAGTGTTTTCCATCTCTGAAGTGCTTTGCTGATTTGCTGACTTTCCACTTAACAATTCATACATTCCTAGTGTATTATGTTCCTAAAAGGGGCAAGTGCATTTCAGTATACTAATTACATATCCAGCTACTAATGTGTAGTATAATAATCTATTGTCACTGGGGGATGTTGGATGTCTATAATGAAATTAGTGCACATATGGGTTGCTATCAGCCTGATTATAAAAGTTTTGGAGAACTGAATAACTGAATATAAGTGAACATGATATGCCCCCCCCCGCCACATCATGCATTGCACGCACTGCAGTCCTGTCAGTCAGTGTATTAAACACACACAGACCCTCTGCTCTGCTGCAGTTCTCTTCCCCCTCGTTCACTGCATGCTGATTTTCATTTCAGTGCTCACAGTAGGTGCCAAGGAACCGATTCCCAGACTTAATGCTGGGCTCATTTCCCAGGTCAAGACTTTATTGATTGATATAGAGTACAATTACATAACCCGCTATGCATATCCCCCTGCCAGTTATTAGTATAATTTCCTTTATTACGCCCTCTGTGAACTCGGAGGGAGCGCCGCGGGCCACGAGCCGGGACTGCTTCTTTCTTCTGGCTGCCGAGTATTAAAGTCCTGACCTGTGATTTCAAAGTGTCACAGCTGCCAGAGTCGTTTAAATGTGACAATTACATGACTTGAAATGACAGCATGATTCTGTCTCTTCTATTTCTTATGTCTTGCTACCGCTCTTGTCACAGCTTGTGAGGTAAAGTAAGCTCTATAATGAGAAGTAATAATATTAGATCAATATGTCCTATACCTAATGTTCTCGCACAGTGAGAAGAAAAGTACTCTGTAAGTAATCTCTTTTTTTGTACAAACAAGTGAAAATATCTGCCAGGCAGAATAAGATAATTTTAGTTTTTTCATTAAGACTTATTTCAAAAGTGTTCTTCTTAAAAACACCAGATTCAAAGCTGAACAACTAACAGCAATGGAAGAAGTACTCATATAGTTAATTGAAAGTACCAGTAGAGTAATAAAACCCCATTGCAAGTAAAAATCCTGTATGAAAAAGTATTATGAGTTAAATGTAATGAAAGTATTACAGTAAAAGTACTGCAGTATTATGAATGATGTAGCATAAAGTATTACAGTAAAAGTACTGCAGTATTATGAATGATGTAGTATGCAGTATTACAGTAAAAGTACTGCAGTATTATGAATGATGTAGTATGCAGTATTACAGTAAAAGTACTGCAGTATTACAGTAAAAGTACTGCAGTATTATGAGTAATGTAGTATGCAGTATTACAGTAAAAGTACTGCAGTATTATGAATGATGTAGTATGCAGTATTACAGTAAAAGTACTACAGTATTATGAGTGATGTAGTATGCAGTATTACAGTAAAAGTACATAAGTGTTATGAGTGATGTAGTATGCAGTATTACAGTAAAAGTACTGCAGTATTACAGTAAAAGTACTGCAGTATTATGAGTAATGTAGTATGCAGTATTACAGTAAAAGTACTGCAGTATTATGAATGATGTAGTATGCAGTATTACAGTAAAAGTACTGCAGTATTATGAGTGATTTAGTATGCAGTATTACAGTAAAAGTACATAAGTGTTATGAGTGATGTAGTATGCAGTATTACAGTAAAAGTACTGCAGTATTACAGTAAAAGTACTGCAGTATTATGAGTAATGTAGTATGCAGTATTACAGTAAAAGTACTGCAGTATTATGAATGATGTAGTATGCAGTATTACAGTAAAAGTACTGCAGTATTATGAGTGATGTAGTATGCAGTATTACAGTAAAAGTACATAAGTGTTATGAGTGATGTAGTATGCAGTATTACAGTAAAAGTACTGCAGTATTACAGTAAAAGTACTGCAGTATTATGAGTAATGTAGTATGCAGTATTACAGTAAAAGTATTGCAGTATTATGAGTGATGTAGTATGCAGTATTACAGTAAAAGTACTGCAGTATTATGAGTGATGTAGTATGCAGTATTACAGTAAAAGTACTGCAGTATTATGAGTGATGTAGTATGCAGTATTACAGTAAAAGTACTGCAGTATTATGAGTGATGTAGTATGCAGTATTACAGTAAAAGTACTGCAGTATTACAGTAAAAGTACTGCAGTATTATGAGTAATGTAGTATGCAGTATTACAGTAAAAGTACTGCAGTATTATGAATGATGTAGTATGCAGTATTACAGTAAAAGTACTGCAGTATTATGAGTGATGTAGTATGCAGTATTACAGTAAAAGTACATAAGTGTTATGAGTGATGTAGTATGCAGTATTACAGTAAAAGTACTGCAGTATTACAGTAAAAGTACTGCAGTATTATGAGTAATGTAGTATGCAGTATTACAGTAAAAGTATTGCAGTATTATGAGTGATGTAGTATGCAGTATTACAGTAAAAGTACTGCAGTATTATGAGTGATGTAGTAGGCAGTATTACAGTAAAAGTACTGCAGTATTATGAGTGATGTAGTATGCAGTATTACAGTAAAAGTACTGCAGTATTATGAGTGATGTAGTAAGCAGTATTACAGTAAAAGTACTGCAGTATTATGAGTGATGTAGTATGCAGTATTACAGTAAAAGTACTGCAGTATTATGAATGATGTAGTATGCAGTATTACAGTAAAAGTAGTGGTTTGGTCCCTCTGACTGATATATTATTATAAATGACATCATTAGATTATTAATAGTGAAGC
Source organism: Scomber scombrus (assembly GCF_963691925.1). NCBI lineage: Eukaryota > Metazoa > Chordata > Actinopteri > Scombriformes > Scombridae > Scomber > Scomber scombrus. The sequence continues at coordinate 23,873,976 of NC_084980.1, forward strand.
ATCAGTGTTAGAGCAGCATGTTACTGTTGTAACTGCTGGAGGTGGAGCTAGTTAACACTACTTTATATACAGTTAGCTAGTTTAGTCCAGTGGTTCCCAACCTAGGGGTGGGGCCCCTCCAAAAGGTCAGCAGATAAATGTGAGGGGTGGTGAGATGATTAATGGGAGAGGAAAGAAGAAAAAACAAAGTTCTGATACACAAATGTGTTTTCAGTTTTTGGACTTTTTCACTAATCTTGAATTTTGCTGAAATATTGGATCATTGAACATTTATTTGAAATGAAACCATGTGAGAAGTTTAGAGGGAAAAATCACTATTTGGTGGAGCTGAAATGTGACCCCGACTACACACTGCTTTTTGTAAGATGTCAAAAGAGGTTTCATCTTTAACAATGTGTTGTATTTTAAAAGCTTGTTATATTATCCATTGTGTCAAATCTTCATCTGAAAAGTAACTAAAGCTGTCAATAAAATGTAGTGGAGTAGAAAGTACAATATTTCCCTCTGAAATGTAGTAGAGTGGAGTGTCTGTCGCCATGGAGACATGCTCTCTCATCAAGTACCTCAAAATTGTGCGTAATTATAGTATTTGAGTAAATGTACTTTGTTACTTTCCACCGCTTACTACTACAAAAGGTTTGTGGAAAAAACTTCTCATCGATCGTCTGAAGTCCTCCTTCCCAGTTTGGGAGAAGTTTGGGATTTCGAGACGACCATCCTGTTTTGTCTGGTTTTTGGTTACCATGAATTGTTTATTATATTTTCTTGACATTTCATTGGGTCTGGCCTTGCTCAGATGTTCTCAAAAGATTGATCACTCTCTTTGTAAGCCGGCTAGTTCTTTCCTTTGTGCTTTGTTGTTTTAACAATTATGTAATTGTTGTTTCATTTGGAAAGAACTGATGAAATTGTCAAATCCAGGTAGCTGTCAGTGTAAAATAAATGTGTAATGTAACTGTAAATGTCACATTGTGCACTTGACATCTCTGATATTGTGTGTGAATCTCTTGTTACGGAATGGGTCATTACAATTAATGGAGAATAGAGGCTGGCAAAATACTGTGTAATGCAATCCTACAGTACATTGCCCAAATTAAATTCCCATATACAATATGGTACAGATGGTAAATTGTCCATCAGTAACAGGAAAAATCTGTCCCTTTTTAGAAAGAGTGTACAAAGCAGCAAAAAAACAACAAAAATATGGGTTTTATTACAATTCACATAAAAAAAGAGGACTTATAAGAGCAAAAAATAAAGGAATCTGTAACGTTTTAAGTTTAAATATGGTCATTTATCAGAAACAGGCTGCAAAGAAAACTAAAAGGAAGATACAGCGCATATTGTTACAAATACGCCCACTGGAAACAACTACAAGACAGTAGAAGAAGGAGAAAAGATACTAAACCAATATTGTACACATTATAATATAGTCTTGCTCTCTCTAAATATGCATGTGTGTATATACAGTATATTGTGTTTGGATAATGTTAAAGGCAGATTATGCAACCTAGTTACTTCCATAATAAAGTCATAATGTGTATACAGCAATTGTGTTGGTGAATGTATGGTCTTATATCTTGCATATTGCTTTGAAGAGGAGAGTAAATTGCATTACTTGATTGGTTGGGAACATTTTCACTCAACCAGATGGCTGTGACTCATCATATCAAGTACCTTTAATAGATATACTTTAGAGCACAACATCATGCAGACAAACTAATAAGATTTTAGCTTTAATTGACATCACCATACAGGACTTCTAAGCCTTAAAAAGTTTTGTACTTCCAGCAGTTAGTGCTGCCATGCTTTAGATTTTTTTTATCCTGTAGTTTAAAAGCAGATAGATTCACTCATTTCAACACACTGCAATTTAATTCATGACAAGTCCTGAAACTGTTTCAGTGACAAATCCTTTCATTCCACTGGCAGATTTTTTTTTTCTTCTCCCACTTGCAGTAAGAGTGATGAGAGAAATAAGACTCAATGGTAGATCAAAAGATTAACTGGGGCCACCGGGTCGCCAGCTCCTCCACTGTGGATCACAGCTTTTACTGCTGCTGAGTAGCTGAGTATAAAACATAGATCAAACTTCCCAGCGAGCTTGTCTGTCTGTAAGTAACCATCACTATGTAAACACCGCTCGTCATCCCCATGGTTTTGGGCGCAGAGCCGCTGGCCTGTGAGGTCTGTGTTATTGTGGTGAATAGATGGGAAGACTCACACACTCAAAACAAAAACACACACCCTTATGACTCATCCAGTGTCTCTGTTTAGTTACTGGGCTTTCGGTTGTACAGGGAGTGTTCTTGTGAGACGGAGCCGCCCAAACGCACGTGGAGAAACATGTGGATTTGCAGGCGGGTTCATCTCGTTGCAACAGGGTGCATAATTTTAGATTCTCAAGTGTCAGCATGGCAGCAAGTATGAACACATGCAAAACTACTGTTAAAAGAAGGATTTTGAAGACTGTAGAAAGCAAACATGTTGGTTTAGATTGATAAATGATGCCAATATTGAAATTCTTGCATGCAAAATAAAGGTACTTGTCAGCTTTTCCCTCAAGAGTAATGTTTCTAAAACAGCATTTATACCATTACATAAATACAAGACACACAAATGAAATAACTCTACCAGTTTTCTAATAAGAAACTGGTTTAAGAATAACATTCATAGATACTGCCTTCATGAAAGAATGCATTTTCACCACTTCACAAGGGAACTAGACGCTTAAGTATTAAAATAACCACATGTGAAAAAATACCATAGTGGAAGTATCTGTTCTTTATTTAACTGATGCGTTACACCACAGGGCCTTCACCAGAGTGTGTTACCAAACACATAATCCTGTGTGAACTACACATAACACATGTGGCCAACAATAAAATGGTAAAAACTACCAAACAAACAATCATATTTGAAAAGGAGAGTATATTAAAAAATCTCCTCATCCATCCCTGACGGAGTCAAGGGTTTGAAATTATGACTCCAGACAGCATATTTTCCTGTTCTAAGGAAGTTAAAGTCATTCTTCAAATACCAAAGAAAGTCAATCATTGAAAGCTTTGCCCAAAAAAATGTGTGACCACTGAGTGTTTTGCATATCTGCTATTATTGGAGTTTCTTTTCTATCATTTAGTGGTGAATGCTCTGCTGAATGGAAAGCTACAGTACAGATCACATGTTTTGTTCTACAGGCTATTTATATTTTTTAATTTCGTTTTTTAATTTCATCCGTGACTGGATGAAAAACACTTTTGTTTGTGTGTCATGAATTTGCAAGTTGACACACTGCAGAACATAAAAAGTGACAACCCTGATAAAAATCACCTTAAAATTGTTAAACTGTTTTGCAAAAACAACAAGAAACGGTTTCAGACCTTGACCCCATTGTAGATGAAAAAAATGAAGATCTATTTTGAACTTTCTTTCTTTACATCTACAAGTCCCCCAACTTTATACATTCCTGGAAAACACCTTTTAGATGTGACAATACATTTCTTTTAGATAATCCAGTGTTTTTTTTTTGTTTCCTCTACTTGTAAAGAAGCATTTGATCACTCCATTTACCTTAAAGGACATGCATGATGTTTTCCGGAGACAAACCGCAGAACATTAAGCGGTCTCTTTCTGAAAAACAGCTGACATATTCATCGAAACCCTTAACTTAACACACACACACACACAGGTTTCACTTCCTCTCTGGCCTTCCTACTCGCTCTCTCATTCCCCAACACACACAAAAACCACAAATAAAACACAAAGATTCACACTCACACATAAACACACATGCATATACTTTATGACCAGACGCACATGTAACACAAATACATACAATCTATCTCACATAGAGACAGACATGCTCTCTCTCTCTCTCCTTCTCTCTCTCCCTCCATCACTTACAGAAACTCTCATGCTGACATGCCTATTCATGTAGGGGGCGTTGTTATTAACAGAGCACATTAATAACAATACCGCAGGGCTCCCATTGTCTCCCAAACATAATTATATTATCCATCATGCTTCTCTGTCGCGCTGACACACATCGAAACACGGCTGGGGAGTCTCGCTGGGGCTGCCGGTCCACCAGCATTACCATAGATAATGCTTAATTATGCTAATTCGATTGCAATCATTTTGAACAAAATGACAACATGCTTGAGCTAATGAATATTTATAAGACACGGGGTAAGAAGTTAATTGTGCTTTATGAGTGTGCTGGGGAAGTTGTGTTTGGGACATGGATGTGGAATAGATGACTGGACTGCGGTGCAGGAAGGAAGGATGGAGGGAGGGAAGCGAAATGGAAAACCTTTGCAACTGATGATCTGTCACTGACTCATCTGATGGCGTTCACAGACTGGAGGTGCGCTTGATTTTAACTCCATCAATGTCCCGGATAAACCAATGAGAATGTAATTAAGAGATTGATTTCAAATTGGATTTATTTTTTCTTCTTTCAAAGTCATGACTCAATGTCATATTTAGTCTATAGTAGAAAGAAAGTATTTTGTCAGCAATACCTTCAATCCAAGTATGATAATACAGCTAAATTTGGTACTGTGACTAGATCATCAAGAGCAGATGTCACTTGATCAGCTACATCTAATTACAATCACTAATTAATGTTGAACTGCTCATTTATTTTTCAACCGTCATTACCCAAATTTAGTCATCACACATATTCATTAAGTCATAAAATGTTGCCAGCAGAAGCAGTGATTAAAAGGTTGAAAGTTAAAGAGACAGTTTACCTGATTACATTTAAAACACTCAATGAGAACATACATTTCCACAATAGTTATTCCCAAACAGACTAGTTTTTTAGGCTGGAAGTTGTTCCATTTACCAAAATCAATAAACTATCCAGCTAGATGAAGCTAGAAGTATGGGTTTTTTTTTTGTAATTTGGGTGAACCAACCCTTCAACCAACCCCTCGTCTTTTGTAACTACACAACTTCAATATTGTCCTGGTTTGCGGAGCAGGTGGACCCAAATGCAGACTGCAGGCTGACAGAGTCTGAATAATACATTTTAATGAATACAGGCAAAATAACACAGTACAAAACACAGAGACTCGGACAAAGACTGAACTGAAAACCAAAACCTATATACACATGGGCTAATAACTAAACAGGACACAGGTGAGTGAAACAAGACAGGTGAAACACATGAGGCAATCAACTAAGGCAGGGGAAACACAGGAATTAAAACTAACAAAATACACAAAGGGAGAATAACTAAAATAAAATAAAACACGAGCTACAACAGGATGTGACAAATATATGGTTTGAATTAGATTGTGAGTAATTTAACCTAATTGATGTCATGTGATTTAAAGAGGGGAGAAAAGAGAAATGAAACACGTCATAACAACTGAAGTGATTAAAAAAAACACAAATAAGACAGATGTCCCAATTGGTTAATATGTGTTTTAACCTACTAACACTACTCTGAAGAACAACCAGCTATTCACCACCGCACTGTGACACGACTAAGGAAAGATTGACCACCACCTGCTCTTCTTTGACCTTCTTATTGTAGCCTCGTATCTTGACACCTGAAGATCATACGGATCCATGACTAACATGTTTACATTGTGTGTGAGGAGGATACACATGAGCTGTGAAACTTGGCTTGTTTGTTCTTGCTCCACCTGTTTACAGGAACATCGGAGTACTTCTCAGCAGCATTAGTTGTCATGGTTACGCTATACCTTTATCCAATGCCTTTTCCCCCTGTGTAAGGACCTCAGAGCTTTTGTGAGGCACTTTTTTTAGAAATTCACATCTTTGAAATGGACATCATGTAGGAGGCACTGTCTCAGAGTGCCAAGACTTCCATAACCTTGTTTTTTCATTTCATCAAAGAGGCTAAGTGAGGGCAAAAGGCTGTCATGTTCAAAGTTACGCTCTGGGGGGTCTTCCACTAGTTCGACTAGACCAAGGCCTACATTTGGGTCGTCTCCTAAGCCAGCTTCAGGGAGATGTGTGTGCACTCAGCAATGGAGCTCCATATGATACATTTACCCTAGAGGTGCTGCAAGGGTCCACAATTTATACCCAAACTGGATTGGTTTGTCCCTTATGAATTGATTTCAACCATGCCTGCCATGATAATGTATCCTGCTTTCGTCGACTGATAACCATTTTGGATATGGCATCATTTTGTACGACTCATTTGGTGTACTGATGATGGGCTGCACTTTGTAGAAAGGGTCATTTATGGCCTTTGAGTTATCCACCAGATGGATTAAGGCCATTATCTCATCAAAGTGATTCTTTCTCATTGCATTTGAGATGGTTTTATTGTGGTAATCAGGGTCAAATGACCAAAACATGCGCTACCACGACACAGAGCTGCAGCCAGTTGTGAGAAAAACCCTACAGAAAGTCAGCAACTCATCCACGTTCAGAGCAAGTATCTTCCTTTTTGGTTTGTGTTGAATAGGTGTTTGAAATCTCAGCAGTGAGCTCCCTCACAGTAGGAGGGGTATACATCATCAGACACAAATCATCTGGATCAGGTTCAGTTTGTTTTATGCACTCTGCTGCAGTTGCCATAGGTCATGAAATCTGGAATTTTGGATGTGGTCGGTCTTTTTGATCTTTTAAAAACATTGTCCCTATTTTGCATATTTTGAAAGAGATGTGTTCTTTTTTTGTGGCGTCATGGGGTGTCTTTTTCCTCAGGGCATATCCTTTTTCGGCTGGTCGCTGTGGGAGACTTGTCAAGGTATGGCAGTGGGGGCGAGTTTGCTTTAACACCAACTGCTGAAGGAATGTGGGGGGGGGGGGCTAAGTTAGGTGAAAATGTTTCCTATCTGAACCGTCACAGTCACTTTCATTCACCTCTTTTGTCAAGTATAGGAATGACGGTGATGCTGCACACCGCATTTGGAGGGTTTAAGGTACATGTAGGAATATACTCATCTGGTCATGTGACTTTTCACACTAGTCACATGACATTGGTATATTTGAATTCAATCTCTTTTATTTTTCTTTTAAAATTTGAATCTCTTGCCCAAAGCTAACAACACTCTTTAAACTTGTGACTGGAGGGATTAGATTTACAACTATACATATATACATTATATATTGTTTTGTTGTTCATACTAAAATACACCTCATTAGTTTTATTGTTCATTTTGCAGATGTATTCATCTTTATAACTGAAGTATATGTACTTTTTTATGGTTTCCACTGTTAGGTGCTTCACTGTATTTTGTACTGGTGCTTAGTCAGTATAATGGCAATAAAACTGAATGTCATCAAATTTAATCAAATTTAATTGAACATTATTTTGGCTGTCATTGTGTGTTCCAGAGGAGAAGGGTAAACGGTTTACAGAAACAGTGATGTAATTTGAAGTTCCTGCTTAAAAACCTTTTAAAACATAAAGCTTTCTTCATGACCCGTAAAGGTTTCCTGTTGGATAAATCAAGCATGTTGGAAAGCTTCAAAAGCAAACTCACAGACTCAGACAGTTGGTTGTTACGTAAATAGGTCTGCATGGTTTGCATGGTTTCCTCATCTGTAAGGGAACTGGGATTTTTTTGTTTGAATCAGTGAGTATAGGTGAAGTGCACAGATGAGTAAATGCTGTTGTATCTACAGACTTCAGGAGATTTTTCTTGAAATTGCAGACGAATGCCCCTTTGACTTTACTTACTCTGACTCACTCGAATCTCTCTCTTTCCTCTTTTTCTTCTTCCTCTCCCTCTCTCTCTCTCTCTCTCTCTCTCTCTCTCTCTCTCTCTCTCTCTCTCTCTCTCTCTCTCTCTCTCTCTCTCTCTCTCTCTCTCTCTCTCTCTCTCTCTCTCTCTCTCTCTCTCTCTCTCTCTCACACACACATACACACACACATACACAGATGGACACACACTATAGCATATATCCCTTTAGTGGTAAGTGCTGGGTTAAATTTCAGCCAGACCATTTCTCACTGTCAGTAATGCACATAACTCGAGCACAGAGTCAGGGCTGATGGTTAACACAATTACTTATTATGCCCTTCTATGAGGAGGGAAATGAGATTAAAAGTTGCCCTTTTACATCTTAGGGAACAGCAGCCCAGCGCACGGCAGGCCGTGTCAGGGTGCTGGCAGCTCACTGCAGAGAGCAGCTCATAATCCATCTTGATCTCATTAGGACGGCACGGCTGATTTTTTACTGAAATGTTCCTTTAGATTCTGCCACAGGAATGCAGACTTTTTTTTGGTTCAGACGATGCATCCGTACTTTCAGCTGACTAAGCCGCGAATGGGCTGAGTGCTGCACACGCCAACGTTGGCTGAAGTTGGCAAGAAAAGGAGGGAGACAGAAAAAGTGTGTGTGTGTTCCTTTATTTCTATACTTAAGAGGTCTGGTGTCCCCACAAGAGTAGAAAATAAACAATAATCCTCCAAGGTAGGGATATTCCAGCCAGTCTAAATATTTGTATGGGGTTAGGGATTAGGCTTTGAGTAGAGAGTTATGATAAGTTTTAGTTGAGGGTTAAGGTCATTGTTTGGATTTAAGGTTCTCATAAATATAGTTGTGTAACAGAAGAGGCAATGAATATGGAGTAGAGATTTAAAAAGTGAGTTAAGGGGTGAGGCTGAGTCCATAGCATGCAGAGAAAGATACTGTACAGAGATAGCGAGATAGGCAGAACGATAGGGAGACAGAGAAAAACTCACAGATTTAGCATGAATCCACTTGCCAAGATTTAACATGAACCCACGAAACGCACGTACTTTGAGTATTTCTTTTTTTTTTTTTTTTTTAATTCACTGAATGAAGAGTTTCACTTCCAACATATTGAGTTCCCATTCAAATGTCATGTCATCTGCGGTTGTTGCATAATATCTGGCTGTGCTGCATGAACATGTGTGTGTGTGTGTGTGTGTGTGTGTGATTGCACACTGGGGGGCACCGTTCTACAGTCCTGAAGAGGCTCACTGAGTTTGTTGTTAGGGGTTTCTGAAAAGCATTTAAGCCTTCAGATCACCTTTTGTTGCCATTTAAAGTACCACGAGACATTTGATTACCTAAATAAAAGTTCAAGTTTATTTGAATGTATCCATAAAATCATGGCCTGCTACTGTCTGTGCTTATTTAACCCTACACTAACTAATGAAATTGGCAAGTGATTGTACTTTGTATCCAGACATATTGAGCATGTGTCAGGTTAACTTTATACAAATTATCTTAATGCGCAGGAAGACAACTTTGCTCTGATTTCATTAGCTTTTTTAAAGGGTATATAATCAGTTTTATGCAGACTGCCTTGTCAAATTTTTCTTGCTTCAGGGTTTCTTTTTATCTGATCATTTCGTGACATAATTCATATTGACATAAGTGGTACTTATTGAAATTACTGAAATGTTCTGGCAATGGGGTGAGATGAAAAAATACATCAAGAATTAAGATACAATGACTTACAATACATTGAATTTTTGACAGCAAAACAATTGATGGCATTTTTATATTACATTTCTCCATGAATAGCTCAGAGCAGTTTGCAGTGTCTGCTACAGTAAAATAGGCATCTCAGAATCAGCTGCTGTTCTTGGTTTAAGGCATAGAGGTAAGTGAAAGAAGAGATGTGTTAAAAGTCTTGAGCATCGCATGTAAAAACAGAACGGCTAATCCTGGCAGCTTCAGGTACAAAAACTCAATTTGGAGAATCCATGTTAAAGCTTTTTCATGTCTTAAATATAAACTTTTACTCACATTTGTCTCTTTGCATTCACTCTTTCAGAATATATGAAGTTATACGATAATCGCATGGTATGGTAACTGGTCTGTTAAATTGCTTTTTTTGATGCAGAATGCTAAAGACATGGAAGTGAGAATAACTAATTTTTCTGGTAATTTCTGGGCCTCTCTTCAGGTAATACAGCTAATCCTAAGCAGCAGGAACAGGATATCACCCATTGGTTTACGCTGGTATCTTACTGGGAACACTGAGAGGTGCACACTTGGGATTATGTGAGCTACTTTAGTTAAATTAAAAATTGTGATATTAGTCCAACTAAGTGCGAACACAGAGACGAGGGGGAGCAACAATTAATCAAACTCAATCACAGCTGTCAATCAATGCCAACACAGCAGACATCGAAGCTGCTACAAGTCTTCAAATCTTATTAACGGAACAATAATTCCCAAAATGATGACGAGCACACTTGTTAGAGGGACAGAATTTAGTGATAGAGACCATAATGAATCAAGAATAATTTGACTTGAAATTGACGCTCTTTGATTGGGAGCCAACTGGAGCCAGCATCTAGTGGCCATCAGTGGAATTGCATCTTAAGGTACCTCAATTTCAAGCTGTGGTAGTTGGTGCAGTGGCCACAGTCGGTATTGCAAAATCACTTTTTGAACATTGACATAAAAATGCTTTGATCCTCACACCATTATCACTTGTTTTATCGTGCCCCATCCTGGACAGAGTTGTCCAACACAGCAGTGCTGATTAGACTGAGCTATTCATGAGCCTGACCTGGGGCTTTAATTTCTATACAGATATTAAAAAACTAAAAAGGCAACATTTAGATATTCACAAAAAATGGTTTATATCAAAGAGGCATATCACACAGGCTCATATCCTTAATAAAATCCTTTAATAAAAACTGCAAAACCAAAAGTCATGAGGCAAATCATGAGCCCTTGATGCTACAACTATTTGTAGACTACTTGAATGAGAGACCATTTCTGAATGAATACTGGTTATTCTATAGTCATAGATCTGAAAAATAACTTGCATAGAACAGGATACAAGGCCAAACGAAAATAGAAAAAAAGGAAGCTGCAGTTAGCTCAGCTGGTGCACATTTGGTCACTTCGCAGAACTTTTACTGTCAGCCATCATTTCTCTCTCTCTCTCTCTCTCTCTCTCTCTCTCTCTCTCTCTCTCTCTCTCTCTCTCTCTCTCTCTCTCTCTCTCTCTCTCTCTAAGGCACTTAGCTGTCTCCAAGGGAGGTTTTGAAAGGAAATCAAATACACGCTTTTTTGACATTGCCTTAAACCATTAGCCTAATTTCACCCCACTTGCTAGCTAACCAGGTCAACATGTGCATGCATTGAAGGTTCTAATATGCAAAAAAAAAAGCTCTGTGTGTATATGTCTACGTGACTTCATCAGTCTGTGTAATATATTTTCATTCGTTATTGTGTATTTTATGAATGCACATATAGGAAACAGCATATTTTGTATTAAACTTCTTTAACATGAGTAAACAGTTTTTCTTTCTAGGTTGATAAAAAGCCCTTCTTGTCTCAAGGTGATGCAAACAGCACTGGCCTGGCTATTTAAAAACATTTTTTTTACATAGTTAAAGACGGATGAAGTGCTTTGAGCAGGAGAGTCAGGGTTATCATTTCTGACAATCAAACCACTAGGCTATGAAAGCACATATTATTTATGTTGGAAGAAAATATGAAAGAAATGAAAGCCAAACAAATTTAAACACCAATTCTTTATTTAAAAAAAAAAGTCTGGTGCTGTAATGGAAAGCTGTCGATACATACTGTACATAGATAACATTTACTTTGAGACATACTTCAAATTCCCTTTATTATATCCTGGCAAATCATTCAGGCTTACACAATGTGTTACTTTAAGGTTTCATTCATACCTTTGGCACCAATAAGTAATGCGCTGTTGCCTGCAGAGATTGTGCAATTTGTCTTTATTGGCACTGGCGAATATGAATGTGCAGACTTAAAAAAAGATCCATAGATGAGACAAGAATGTGAGTGTTGAGTAGATGTTCAAATGTATTGGAATTTATTTATTTATTGACTCTCTGCTGCTATTGATTTTTATATAACACTAACCAATAAGCACTGCTGTGAATCCAAGACAAGTGTTTCCACTATCCTGTGGCAAAAGTATGTCACATCACACATACTGTATCACAAGCAGCCAACAATAAAAAAAAAAAAAGGTTCAAGGTCCAGAGTCACAGTGCTGTGCCAATTTCCATGACATTATTAAACTCTCCACAGAGGCCAGTGTCAGTGTTTAACAATAGAACGACTCATTCTGTCTGGTCAAGTTGATTAATAATAGGGAGACCCACTCTGTCTGGCGAGGTTCATTAACTACAGTACTGTGTGTGCAGGGTGGAAACATTTACCGGTTACCATGGCAACATCATCTCACCTCTGCATTTTTCTGCCGGGTATCTCTTTTCATCTTGCTCACAGACTGTCAGTCACCGATATTGTCTTGCTGTGTTAAAGATAGCAGAGTTACTCGAGGAGATTGAAGTATGTGCATCTTGTTCTGATTCATTTCAACCATAAAAAAAAAAAAATCTCAATTTAAATACCTTTTGAGTTTGTTGTGTCCACAACAGTTTAAATTAGATCACTGATTGATTGAATAAGTGATTGATAGATTAAGTCTGCATGTGTGGCTGACTCACTGACGGACAGGTCTTATCAGCCAGTTTACAAATTGATTTTGTCACTCACTGAAAGATATGTTACACTTTTAGCTGAGAAAGAAAGGTTTAAATAATTTGCCAATGAGCACAGCTGAGAAACAGCTTCCCAGGTTCAACAGCGGTTGAAATAACTTATCACCAATATCAAGCAAATGATGAGAAGTTGTGTATGTATGATTTTGACCATACTGGTTCAACAGAAAAAGCTGTTAACAGCAACACTTTGACATATTATCTTCTCTGCTTTGGACTCTACCAAGTGCACCACTATGTTCACTGTCTGTCCATTTGGTTCTGTGCAGGTGGCGTACAATGGGTTCATCAGAGCTTTGTGCAGAAAATAAGCACCTGCTTCAGCTGAAAATGACCAGAACAATAAAGTTGCAGCTTGGAAAACCAAAACAATGAGCTGAAAGGAACTAAAACACTTCCTGGAGCACATGGGAACTGCAGGAGATCATTTTCTTTGGTTTGGTTTTGTTGGTTTCAAGCAGTCCCTTTCCCATTGCATAGTCATATGATCCAAAAATATAGCAGCAATTGTAATGGTGCAATCAGACAGAACATAAAGCACATTTTTAGCACCTCTTTCATGTGTATTTAGACGCTGGTCTGTGTTTATTTGCACCAAACAGCCAAAACATCTGTAGGCTACATCAGCTGTAAGCGAGCTAGCAACAAGCACACTGACCAACTCTGTCTGTGTCAGACTGAAAACAATTTAAACTTCAGTTGTGACACTCACTGCCTGCAAGTGGTACAAGTGCCATAATTGCAGGGTAGATGGACACCACTGCAGGTCTGAACTGCTGCTGTTACCTTCCCTCTCTGTACTTTGGTGCAGATTATTGTGAAATTCACACACATCACTCACAATGTGTGTCTTAAAATCCTAAAACTGAAGTTATAGATGTGATTTTTTTGGAAGCAATAACAAGTTATATTGGTGTAGTTTGATTGAGGTTTGCATGATTCTATATTTCAGGTATTTCACTGAACTGTCATCTGCACTCTTTTTTTTTTGGTGTGTGGGTACATCTTCTGGGTTTGAACTTTCTTCCTTAATACGGGGGGAAAATAGGGAACTAGAAGTGCAAGCTCAGCATAGCAGGCCCCTGTGCTCTTTATTGTTGGCAGGAGCAACATTATGGAGCACACCATGCAGCAGAGAGACACTAAAACTGTGTATAACTCAACTGCTCTCCACTCCCCGAGGACATCATACTGCCTCCCATTTCATATGAGCTGAAATTTGAAAAAGTCACTCTCCTCGCCTGCACGAATAAAGTGTGTGTTTGTGTGTGTGTGTGTGTGTGTGTGTGTGTGTGTGTGTGTGTGTGTGTGTGTGTGTGTGTGTGTGTGTGTGTGTGTGTGTGTGTGTGTGAACATGTGCATCTGTGTGATTGTGGTTGCAGCACAGATTCTTTGAATTTCATAACAGTAGAAATCTGAAAAATGCAGAAATATCAGGCTTTAATCTTTGTGTGTGTGTGTGTGTGTGTGGATATACAACATACAGTATGTGTATCTTTGTCTCTGTGCACTCTATTCATACTTTCATTTATGTTCAACTTAAGCACTCAAAGAGCTACCCAATCCTCTGAATGTACCATTTAAGAGGAAATATCTGGAGTATTTTAAACATGTTTTAAACAGCTTTGGAGTCCAAATTCAGACACTTGATCCTCCAAAGGATGTGGGTTTATGATGAGTCCTTCAGAGTTGAAGGATCAGCTACACCTCCTGCTTAAAGAGATGGTCTAGCCTCACAGACATCAAAACTAACGGTGCATTAAGTCACTCATCATCAACTCGTTAAGTCAAGAAATTACATTTTATCACCAGGAAGTTGCATTCAAATGGCCAACAAAATAGCTCATTACCAGCGATAGAAAGAGGAATGCTCATCATTGGTAATGCACAGTTGCAACAGAAGTTATATTTTAAATTGACACTTGTGTTTAATGAGAAAACAAAGCAGCAGGTTAACAGAAAATAAATTACTATAAATAATGAAAGCAGTTTACGTACAAATGACCAACATCCACATGAATGCAAACACCTCGTAAATCACGACCTAAGACTAATAAGCTGTCTGCATTCAGAGTGGCTTTCAGCTACTGACGTCCAAAGTTTTGACATCCTAGTTAGCAAAACTTATACACAACACAGTTCTCTTTTATTTGTCAAAATAACAGACACCCTTAATGTGCTCTAAATGTGTAATATTAAAATCCCATCACATGTTGAAATGAGGTTTTTAAAGGCGATTCTTATTTTTTGCTCTGGATTAAAAGATTCTCCTGAGGCTTCACAGAAATGTTGAAAAAAGTAGACAGATTGGTCCTACTTTCTTTTAATACACAAACTCAGTGTATTAAGTACTTAAGGGATGTATGATTTACAATATTTTGGCATACACAACAATTTAGCCGGATGTTTTAAATTCAACTATATTCGGTTTTGTCACGTTTTACCAATAACAAAATTCAAGATAATTAGAATCATTCAAAAACATTTCTCCATTCATTTGCTGTTTCCTCTACTTTATTTTTTACTACTTTATTTGTCTATTGTTCTTCATTTCAGTGCATTCTTTTGTGTTTTTCTGAACCCAAAATTGTTTTATAGCTGGGGTCTCTGTCAGTGTCTCAAGTTATTAAATTACCCAGACAAAAGAAACAAAACAGTTAGCACCAGGTAGATTTTGAAATGACTTTAAAAAAAAAAAAAATAAGTCCTTGATCTGCTGGGAAACAAGTTAATTGTTCCTGTACTCAGGCGTAATGTTTCACCAGATTTAGATGAATACTGTTGAAATGTTATCATGCTCGACTGCAAAAACTGTCAAAAGTTCAAAAACTTCAAAAGTTGATATTGAAACACGACACAGCCATTGAACTTGAGGGCAACACTATCAAATAACTCAACACATCCTCATAATTAACGACTTAATGGGTCGACTGTACCACGCATGTCACTCACACATTACTGTAGGTCTTTTTGCCGGCTGAATTTTCAACCTATAGTGTCGTTTATTTTTTTTAAACCTTACATACTGTTCAGGGTCAAATTTGACCCGTTTTTACATCCGAAAGCTGTAAAAACACTGCAGATGACTTTACCTAACGTGGTCCAAAATGCACAAAAATGAAAATATTTTAAAATGTTATACTTTTGTAGAAGTGCCTAAATAAATAGTTAATAGTTTTAATAAGATAGTAGTTATGAGGATTTCTTTTTATGATGTAGCAGTGAAGACTGATGGCTCTAATGGTTATACAATAAACCCCACACTTCCATAAAGTTCTTGTCATTTTCACTTCACATAAAATAACATTTAAATCATTATCGCTATGTTATATTTTCATGTCTTAGGTAAAATAGGACTTGATGTTGTGTGATAGCTGTTTTTTCTCCAACAACGAGTGTTGTAAAACCTAAAAAATATGCTCTCTCTGCTCTCTGAAACATTAATCAAGGTTTAATAACACATTTATTGATCAGTCAGATTGACTATTGATGCTTTCTAAACAGATCTGTGGTTCAAAATGTGGTATATGGTAATATGAACAGTATGTGAGGGTTATATATATATCTTTGTCGGATTTGCACAATAAAATGCAAATAAAAGCAATCCTTTACTCTTCTCCAAATCGGACAAATGTCTCCAGTTGTTTCAGAATGATGTCACTCTGCTCATCAACATACTTCACTGGATTTGCAATCCTGATTTGTATCAGAAAAAGCTAAACTTTATCTCACCCCAACTAGCAGAATATCATATTTATATTTGTTTTTATAAAGCTAAGACTGTGAAACTCATCACTACAGTAGATGAAATCAGTAATTAAGATGTACTAGTTTAGCTGTGACAGAAGTCCAGGCAGTACTGCGGAGCGTAACTGACGTCTTCATTGAAATAAATCCTATGTGGTTAGGGAATGAGATTAAGTCATTCACGCTATCTTAACGTGCATAGACAAGACCCGACATCTTAATCCTCATGTAAGATCATCATCTATGTATCTGTGTGTGTGTGTGTGTTTGCATATGTTGGCATACGAATGGTTATGTTTGCGTGAGTTGATGTGTACTTTGCATGTGTGTGTGTGTGTGATTAGATTGATAGAGAGATACTGATTTCTTTCATGTTAAAGTTGCCAGTAACCAGGGTGGAACATCCATCATATCAGTGGTGAGCAACATTGCCTGGCTGATATCTGGTACTTTATATTTTATTAAACATAATCCAGTAAGCCCGTTGCTACTCTTTAAAAGCTTCCCATCTCCTCCATAAGTTGTGAACAACAAGAACTCGCTGGAATTCGCCCAGTTTCCCACAGTCACTCGGTTCAAACCTAAAACAACACGCAGCCACTGAACAGAAACATCACTGCTGTTCCTGAGAGACAAATTTAAAAAAAAAAAAAGAAGTCTAAAAACAAATGCCAATAGCAGAGAGAAAGAAATCAGACAGGCGGAGCACTCTCCTGAGCTTAAGTAGCTCACAGACACTGATAAATGTTTTGTACACGGTTGGCTTCTAAATATAGTCTCAGATCAATGCAATCAGGAACAATCTCCCCATTACAACGAGCAGGTCAGTTACTGACGGCAGATATCTGAGGCTGTCAGATATTTCTGTGGTACAGTCAGGTAAATATAGTCTATAACAGGAACTAACGTTATGTTGGCTGGGGACACACAGGCAAGCAGTTTCGCAGTAATGCTTATATCATAAAGCTCATGTCAATAAAGGATATTAAAGTGGGTAAAAGACAGAGACGAGAGAATGAAGAAAACAACACAAGCAAAAACGCAGTGAATATAAATACAGTTTATATATATAGCACTCACTTAAAGGTCAAGTTTACTGATTGCAGGCGTGTAAATTATGCGTGGGAATGTGCATGTTAATGGTGTATCAGTTCCATATATTTGATGAGCTAAATTATAGCTACTGAACTATGTGGCTGACATTTCCATTTTATTTGAATATGTTGGTGTTGTTGTTGTAGATAAAAGGTGCAGCATCATTGGAGGAAAGTCATAATTTATTCCATGAAACAGAAAATCCACTGAGGCAGAAGTAAGCACATATAGATAAAGTGGGTATACTAAAAAAAATGAATTACAGCTCTTCATTCCTAATATCATATTCACAGAAATAAAAGCGTACACTGATTATAAGAAGGATTATTTCAAATGCAATGCTTAAAAGATCTATGATATCCAAGATAAGAGTTTATTTTTTGGAGCTTAATGTTTGAGTTTGTGGCAAATCTACTGTGTTTCAGTTTCAGAGCTCTCATCAAGCCTATTTCCAGCAGCAGCAGCTGGTCTCAGTAAAAAAAAAGCAAAACGCTTTGATAAACCCATGCACACCTGCACAGCACCCAATGGCAAAAAAAAGAGGAACATTTAGAAGCTAAAGATCCAAATGCTTTTTTCTCAGGCGTTAGCAGAGGCCAAAAGGTCGTGGGATCTTGGACTTGCATTAATCAGGTGGACCGACACTGAAGTCCAAATCAAATTCAAATGTTGCCCCAAGTATGCTGAACATGTGGGTTAACATTGCTGGCTAACACTTTAGCTTTATCAAACGGGGCCTGTTGTTCTTCAGCATCAAGAGGCCCAAAAATTAAATAACACATCTTTAAATTGTGATATTTAAAGATCCTTTCCAGACATATACTGTATTAAAACAGAAACTCTACTCTCCTCAAAAAAAATCCAGATCTATATGAATATTTTCCATTTCAGAGGTTAAGCTGCTGGACACACGCTGTCTCTGATTTCACTGTTAAGTCTATTCTCAGTGTTTGTGCACTGGAGGCTTTAAGTATCCACATCACACTTGTGTAAATTGCACATTGGACCAAAATTGGGTTATAAATTGGTTGTGATGTCACAAATCATGCTCACAGATCCACCCATTAAAATCATTTTTTCAATGAGCAGGGAGAAACTTTCCACTTTCAGAAGATGAGTTTAAAAACAGCCTTCTGGTGTCAAACTCATACTCATTCTGCACAGTGAAGCTCAAACAAGAAGAACAAGAAGATAAACATGGACTTTCAATAAAACATAATGAACATGGAACCTACAGTCATCTGGTGCAAAATTGAAAAGAATCAGCAGCAATTAATAGTATAACAACTATTAATCAGTAATTTTCTGTATTTGAGGTTTGAAGGATGAGTTTTTAATATAAAAAAAGACAATCTGTGAAACTGATACGTCTAACTGCTCACAGGAGCTCATTTTGTGCTCAGGTGATCGTCTCTTTATAGTTATATGATCAGATGATCACATCTTGAGCTATGAAGCTATCTGCGTTATTGTCTCACTGTGCTGCCGGGCTCTGGCTGCCTCGCCCGATGGACAAAAGGAGAGGAGAGAAGAGAGGAGAAAGAGGAGAGGAGTGGAGGATAATGAAAACATCATTGTATGGGAGGGGATCCTGATCTAATCACTGAGGAAATGAGGCCTGTGAATGCCCAGTCGTTTGGACTCATTTACACATCTACTTTAATGGCGCTCACCCATCGATTAGCCACAGAGGAGTGGCAGGACAAGAACAAGGAGACAAGTAAATGCTTTCCAATTTTGAAGGTTTTACTTCTGCACTGAGGTCAGGAAGAAAAATAGGTTGTTGTCTAATATACTTGACAACATCGACTTAATCGCCTTGGTAGCCAGGAACAAATTAGGAATCTTGGTTAAATTTGTTGGGTTAGCTCAATTAAATACCTTTTTATTCCATGTGACACATACCTAAGTGACAAAATAGATTCCCTGAGTCCCTTAAAAAAATTATTTATGAAACATTATTTCATTTTAACAGCACTTTTAAAGAGTTGAAACATAGACAATGAACTTGAAGCGATTGCCTCCAGCTTCGGGGATATAACCTTTAATTTTCAGCTCAAGTTGAAACAATTTCAACTCGCCTCTTTGCCTAAACTTGTGAGCAAATCTGGTTTTCCTGACATCCACTTATGTCTTTCCATTGCTCTTGTACGCAATCACATCAGCGATTTCCGTTCAGTCTGAATACACTTTAAAGGCCTTGAAAACCTATTTTCTCAATCGACTTCTCACTCAAAGTTGATGGGGTTCAGTGTGAACACATTTTCAACGGTTTTGGGGTGAAAGATTTTTTTTTGTGTTTTCTTTTTTGCTTTTTGTCTGTGCTCTCGCTGTTTTAAAGTGGATAGGTGCAGTTCAAACCAAAGGGTGATGTCACATATTTTGGTGCGCCAATCACAGTTTAGCTGCATTTGAATCAAAATCTAATAACAATTGTTTGCTTATGTTGCCAGTGCTGTAAATCAAATCTGATAAAAAAAACAACACCCACACAGTTCTGATGAAGCAGATTAGCTGAGTTTTGAGTATTAAACTCTTAAAACAACAACTAAGAATGTTTCCCATCCTTCAACTTTGATTGTTGCCTATTTAATTTAAAACATATTGAATGCCACAGAGAAGTTTTCAGGGACTTTAAAACCTTTTTTCAGTTATATAACATTGTTTTTGTGGAGAGAACAGTACAGAAAATGAGTATTTTTAAGTATTTCCACTATTGACCAATGTTATTTTTCAGGTTAGGTCAGGTCTCCAATTATATCTAGTATTTCATTCACTTTAACACGCTCTTGAAAAGGAGTGTGCTCCATTGGCTAAACTTTAACCTCTGACCTTCTTGCTGAAATGTGCATATTTGTGTGCTGATATGTAAAATGTAATAGGTAAGCTTGAGCAAAATATTTAGTACTAATACTCATAAAAGCTGTTGTGTTGAATTTATGGTAAATTTGACCAGATTACATGTAATAATGTGTTCATTACTGGAGAATTAACAGTGATAAACATTTGAAAAGGACATAAAAAAGTACAAATGTAAATAAAAAGCCTTTAAATTAAGGAAAAAAAATATATAATTTGAATGAGTTTAGTTTTACTTCTGTTTTTATTAAATATTTTCATTTCAAATTAATAAGTGACTCTATTCCACTAATGGTTGGGTAAACAAAAAATTAAAAAGTAAGAGCGCTTCAAGCAAGTGTGTGTTTGTTATAAATGGGTTTTCATTTATTTTCAAAACATTGAATATCTCATTTTGGAGCGAATTAATTCTTATCTAGCTTGCTGCAATAATTAATGTGATTAAAACTGTGCAATAATTACCTTTCCATTGAGTATTTTTAAATGAATTGATATGTCAACACTATATCAATTCTGCAGGCTTGCTTGTTGACGTGGACGATATGGAGAGGAAACACACATTTATTAATTTCCAGTCTATTAAGAGTTTATAAAACCGTGTTGCTCCAAGGCTGCTTGCTTCCAACTGTATATAATGAACTTTACTCAGTTTGTTGTGTTTAAATTGTATTGTTGGAGCAATATGAAACCAGCAAGGCCCAGTCTGTCAAGTTAACTTTCTAAAGTATCTATTATAAGTGACCTCGATTTCAGTGAAAAGTTAGTTGTTTTTTATTTTTATTTCAAAGATCTAGCTTACATATAAACGTGGCAATAACTGCATTTTTATAATGATATTTCAACATGTAGAAGGTTCTAGTGGAATTTCTGTGCATATTTTTCTAGCAGAAGTGATCTCCTTTACTGTATATACAAGCAAGTGATATGCCGCTGCAGTAATAGTGGCTATTTACTTTCACCCGCAACCTTCAACTCTATACTTAAACTACACATGATGGGCTCCACTCTGTCATAATTTAACTTCTGTTATACAGCTGGAAATAGCTGTATATAAGCATCCGTCTAGAGTGCAGTTTTCATTCATTCGGTTCATTTAGTTTCATCTGCAAGCGCCTGGAACTGCAGGCTAACAGATGTCAACATCCGTCACCTAAAGATTTTAATTTAAGGTTGTCTCCTAAACTCGGATTGCATTACCTTCTCACTTCTAGTGAACCACCCTTCGGTTCATGTGCAGAAGACTCACACTTACATTTTCAGGTGTCAGGATGACATTGATTGGTGAACTGAGCTACAGGAGGGAAATGCTCGGGGGTTATAACAAACGTGTTTCACTCGTCTCAGGTTTTGCTGTTCCCTCCTCGAACCGATGCTCCGCCACACCCCTGCTTATCGCACACTCGTAAATGTATGATCCCAACCTTTTCTGTCAGGACGAAATCTTGCACGACACAGCAAGAATTATCTCTGAACAGAGTCTCAGCTCCCACATGTGAGACCTTTGAGATAGCTCTATCCTCTTATACTTATCCTTTACATGCACACACACGTTATGCACATACACACACACACACACACATGTATGCACACACACAGAGACCGTGGACTCACAAGGAGGAGAATTCTGATTAGACTGCATCCAAGAGCTGCCACCCACGGGACCCGGGGGAGATATGAATTTGAAAAGACAGTGTAGTGCCGATATGAAGCGCCTGAATTGCTGGGCAACAGGGACCCCTGTTAAAACCCGCTATCCAGAGACCTGTCAGCAGAGAGAGAGAGAGAGAGAGAGAGAGAGAGAGAAAAGAGGGTCTGCATATGAAACCTGGATGTGCAGCAATCCAGATCCTTCATTATAGCAACTACTAGGAGTTTTTATCTGGGTATGAAATAGTCTCAATTTAATACTGATGCCTTTATTTGACCCACATAATCAAACAACACCATTAGCGAGAAGATTGGCTATTTCCATAGAGTTATTCTAAGTGGGCTGCCACCGGATCGGATTCCCCGTGAAATCAGATGAAACAATTCACAGACAGTCCACAGACTGGAAGAGCCTGTGTTTACATTTTCCAAGGCAAAGTTTTGCAGTGAGTAGCATGTTCGCCAGTTAAAAAGAAGCAGGAGGACATTTTTCTTCAGATAACTTTATTTTTGATGTTATATTTTGTGGTTATGGCTGATATTGAGGCTGGATCAGCAAAGAGAAAAAGAGAAGAATTGACGGAAGAACAACAAAACAAAAAGCTAAAAGAATGATAGAGCACAGGCCAAAACACAAGTTAATTTTGGAGCGCCCTGGTAGTTGAGTGGTTTGAATCCAGCAGGAGACATTTGTTACCTGTCATACCCACTTTTCTCTCCCCTTGTTTCCTGTCAGCCTCTCTGCCACTAACTTACTAATAAAGGCAAAAATACCTCAGCAACGAGTCAATCTTGATTGTTTGTTGAACAGATGAAAAGACTTACGGGATTTGAAAGGATTGAAAACCGATCCTGAACTACCCTTTTTGTGGTTTTACATCAATAAATGAATTTATGCTTATGCTTTGGCTAATGTTACTCATCACTACCCAGCCTTAAACTTTTCTGCTTGGTAGAACTTTGACTTTGTGTCTTAGCATCATTTTTTTGCAACTTTGAGTCAATGATCAAATAATTTCATCATGATTACACAGCAGAAAGCTCGCAAACAACCACACCGGGTTTAACCTACACATATGTTTCAAGACAGACGTAGGATAAATTTAATGTAAGATGCATCTCTCCTAAATGAATCAACTCTGTGATACAGTAGGTAATACATCTTCCTCACATAGATTTTGTTTTTCCTGCATCGAGCATATTCTTGTTGTCTACATTATATCCTTAGACAAAGGTTAGTATAAGTAGCGTTGTATCTTCATGTCTAATGGTTTAAATGTAGATATGTTGTTTTGCAGTTATACATAAGGACCAGTGGCATCAACCCCAAACAAAAACACACTCTCTGTTGCACCTCTAGTCTTACCCAGCATTGGAAAAAGGTCGACACAACAACACCCCCCTTTTATCCCAGCATTGCACCGGCCAAGTGTGGAGTCGATCGTTGATATTTTTTATTCCATCATTTCCCCAGAGATGATTGCTGGCACAGAGACTCGGCTGTCTGAGGGAGGAGGGGTTGGCACGGGAAAAATGCCAAATTCTTTTTAAAAGACCTTGACAATGGCCTGTTCTGGTGCGTTTCTGACATTGACGGTATCTTTCAGTTGCATGATTCTGCATACAAACACATATTCGCACTGTAGGCACGCTGTTGGTAATAAAGATTTGCCCGATAAATTATTATACCCTCAACATGATGGTCTAAGGGATATTATGGATTCACTGCATTCAGCGCTGCGGATACTGGCTGTGAATACAATCACTTGAATACCATTTATTTTAATCTTTTTTTCTTTTTTCTACTTAAAGTTACTGGGTGTGCACATTAATGATACACAGAGGAATAATCCTTTTGACTTTGGTGAACTCCCTTTAACACCACCAAGAAACCAAACTCTTGTTATATTAGGGACTTACCCTGCTGTTAATACAATTATAATAATCCAATGTTATTTTTATTATACTTTTTAACCCTCAACAGATGGAGGACAACAGGCGTTAACTCAAATATTAGGTATAGTTTGATTTAAATGAGGCCTATTGAGCATAATTTCCAAAAAAATATGTGTAAAACTTGTGGTAATAAGTTGGAATGAAGTTCAATAAAAAGGTCTAATAGAGTATTGGGTGATAATTTATACCAGACCAGGTCAATTTTGACCAAGGAGGACAAAAGTTGCACGATAGATGAATGGGAATGGGAAGAAACTCAAAGAAACTTCACATTAATGAGAAATTCCATAATGAAACAATAATAATACAATACAAAGGAAAAAGTGGTGGATGGTATGGCAAAAATATCATCAAAAAAAGTGTAAGTGATTGAATTATTTGAGGTTAGAGGTTCTCCATCTTTCTTCACTAATCCTGCATCTGTGTTTTCCCTTTTTTTTTGTACCCTGCATTTTTGTTCATTGAAGCATTCATGGTTCAGATGCGCATAATGAACAGGGTTGGGAGAGAAAATCAGAAAACAAAGAGAAAACATTGGAGACATCCTGGTGGGGCCAGAAAAATAGAAAATATTTCAGAGCCGCTCCCAGGGATGATTGGCTTCATATGTTATCCTGTCATTCCACGAGCTGTTATGAGAAGATGTAGTGTGAGGGAAGGGAGGAGAGAGGCTGAGAAGAGAGGAAGGAATTAAGGAGAGGGGTACGAGAGGGAAGGGACCAAAAATGAAAGACATGGGAGAGAGGGAGACAGAGGAAAAGTAGGAGGAAAAAGACGACTAAATAGTAACATGTTGAAAAGGAAAGAGGAGGGAAGTGAGAGGCGGACGGTGGAATTGAGAGGAGATGAAAAGAAAAGGTGTGGAGGGCAAGGGATGAGACAAGAGGAAAGGAGAAAAAAAGTGAGGGAAAGACAAGTGGATAAAGGGAAACTAGTAAATACAAAAAAGAAGACTAGTGCAAACAATTAAAAGGGAAGAAAATAAGAGCATTGGGGTGGAAAGAAGAATGGGAAAATAGTGAAGAGGTGTGGAGAAGAGAGGAGAGGAGAGGAGAGGAGTCAAATCAAATTAAATCTTACTGAAAAATCAACCAGAGCGAGAAAACACAGTCAATTTAAGATGATAAAATAAATAAATAAATAAAAGAGAATAAAAATGAATCCCTACAGATTGAATCCCAAGTCCTTCACCCCATCTGTTTTGAGTCTCAGGCTACTTGGACGTTGAGATCCGGGCCCGGCACAACACCCTGACTGGGTCATACAAGACTAGCAAAGTACGTCTCCTCCAAGATTTACACCCACGTACGCAATCCTGAGAGAGTAGGCCCGATGCCAGAGCTCAACATGAACCAGCTGTTCTCCCGCTCTCGCATATTCAACCAATCAATAGCTACGAGCATAGGAGACAGAGAGGAAAAGAAACACGAAAAAAAAGCAGTGGTGTAACTGTATTCTTGATGTTGTGTAACAGGCTGAAGCGTGACTTTACTGCCACCTTATTTGCCAAAATTTGACCCAGTGGCCCTGCTGTTCTTCATACGAACTAATAACCCTAATTTTTAGGGTGCCAGCGAACAAATAGCACAATCACACTTTGTATATTAAAGTCGATTTGGGGGGAAATCTAGAGGTTTTGATTTATGGCAACATTTTATTTTAAGGAAAAAAGAAGGTGCTGTTGATTCACAGCGAACTTAGCTGAGTTACTGGTGATAGCAGATGGAGGAAGGAGCGAAAGGACATCGGATGTTTATGCTCTTCAATAAAGTCAGAGATAAAATAAACAACAGGGAACAGGAGGAGGGATAACTAAAAGGTTACTCTTTGTGACAGGAAGCAGCAGGTTTATGGGAAATATAGTCGGTGTTTTTGAAAAACAGCAGTGCTAACAATGCAATCTGACACAGTTTGACGTGGAAAAACAGCCTCATTTGTTTTTGGTGTTTCGAGATGTCGCTGTTAAAGTTTCTGAAAACATGTTTTCAGCTTTTTATTATAAGCAATGGGAACATGCATAACACACAGTTTTAGAGTTCAGTTTTCAGTTTTGGTTGTTTAACATGAATCATTTCTGTATTTTCAGTTTTGTCTTTGGCCCTTTTATTGGTTTGAAATTGGCAGAGCAGCAAAAGACTAAAGACAATACCGAAGAACAATAAAGTCAGCGATTTTAAATCAAAGTTTTGTTCATTATCTGACTGACTCCCAATTAAAAAAGCATCAAATTATCTCCAGAAACACCACGTTATTAATTTCTTTTTTTTGGGATTCATTACAGTCCTAATTGCTGCTTACTGAAATTAATATTCTGGTGGTCATTTTGGAAATGATTGCTCTGTTAATAAGATCTGAAGACATATAGTAGCTTTGATGTCTGCTGTGTGGGTGTTGATTGACAGCTGTGATTGACAGTAAACTAGTGTTTGCTTCAGTCTGAGCTGTTTGCAGAGAGTGAGCGGCAGCTCCTTATTTGGGAGGTCCTGGCTCAAAATGGAAAAGATCACGCCAACCATAAGTTGCAACTTTGGTCTTTAAGCTGGCTCCAATGCAAACCAGTGGGAGACAACACATTTCGCTACGTCCATCTTTATATACAGTCTATGAAATTGGCAGTATTCAATTGGAAAAAGATGATGTCATGTGCTTATGATAATATAATTATAATAGACTTTTTGTACAGCACCTTTCATACACATAATGTAGCTTAAAGTACTTCACATAAACGGCAATATAAAAATTTAAGGCACTTAACTAATCAAAGGTTGCACACAAGCAATAAAACACAGTAACGCTGAGTAAAAACGGTGCACATGATTCAATGATACTTAGATCCAAATCTAGAGGAGAACTGTGTGGTTGTTGATCACATAGGTCACTTGACAGGTGTGTGTGGGTGTGGTTTAATCAACGTACACTGATTAAACCACACCCACACACACCTGATGAAGCAGATGAGTTTTTTGTAAATTAAAATGTTAAAGTATAACACCGAAAGAAACAAAGAACAATCTGTGCATGTTTGTTTCCTGAACCTCAACTTTGATTGTTGCTTAATTAGTTGTGAATATTTAATTTTAAGGAGATGCAGGCCTACATACTTGAAATCAAATGAAATCAGGTTTCAGGAAAAAATCATTGTATACTAACATATAATTATCCTATGTTTAGCACTGTTGATACTTATTTATAGTTAGATTTATCTGCTTTGCTGTGGGATACAAGAGACCGTGAAAACACGTTGTATTTCTCATTCATTTGTGAGTTTTTCTTTCTCACAAATTTTCGACTTTATAATGTCAGAGAAGATACACATATTTTTCTTGTGAATTTACGACTTTACTCTCAGAAATTCTGATATTTTTTTTCAAAAGTCTATAATCTGCCTGATCAGATCAATACATTTTGCTCTTGTGTTTTAAAAATGCTATACAAATATACTTCTTCTATATATACGTTTATATTTAATGTGTAAATTCGTTAGGTTAGTAGTTATTCTCTTGGTTAAAAAATTGGTTTTAATAACTTTTTGGGTTAATACTACACATTTTCTTAAAGATATCAAATCAGACAAGACGCAAACAACAAGTTTTAGATTGATGTGAGGTTTTTTGACTTTTTGGGTTTTTTTAGGTTTTTTTTATCTAAAGGTTTTGAGACCACAGCTGTGCCGAGAAGATTCAGTCGCAGGTTATTTTTTACCTGATGGGGTCAACAACTCACAGCCAGCTGAACCAGCTGTCAGACGAGGTCAAGGGTCACATCCAACTTCTCAGTAGTTTGGAATAGTGTTTCTGCAAAGTCCTCGGGCATTTACATCTGTTTGTGTGTGTGTGTGTGTGTGTGTGTGTGTGTGTGTGTGTGAGTGAGTGTGTGTGTGAGTGTGTGTGTGTGTGTGTGTGTGTGTGTGTGTGTGTGTGTGTGTGTGTGTGTGTGTGTGTGTGTGTGTCAGTATGTACACACATGGAGAAGCACATAAATTACATAAATACATTTATGTTTATATTTCTGTGTATAGCCTCAATATTCATGGATACAGACATACAAAAATAACCATGTGTGCACAAAAACCAGGGCAGACAGACAAACATACTCTCCTATCTTGTTTAATTATTAATTTACACATATACAATAATATGTTATACACAATAAAATATTTATAGTTAGTGAAAATGAGATTCAAACATACCCGAAGGGATTTTAAAGAAGCATCTCACGTCCCCAAACACAAGGAAAGATGAACTTTTTAAGGGCATAAGTGAAAATTCCTCACTTCTCTCTTGTGCCTTATACATTTTCCACACACACACACACACACACACACAAGGGAGTTTTGACACCACGTTCACCTCGCTCGTCAATTATCTTCTTAAAACACATGACTTTGGCAACCTGTTGATGACAGGCTTTGTGGCAGTTCTTGGATGTGTAAACTGTGATGGGATGCTCAAAACATTCTGCCGGTGGTTTGGCTCAGATGAAGCATAATTTATTGTCTGGCCACTGAAGGAAACATTTAGTCTGCATCTTGTGCGGTGTTTTTGCTTCTTAAAAATGTACCAAACAGAATAACTCATCTGTTGAAGGCTCGAAGACTTCAGTAATATATTCAGGTTTTGCCCCAAATTGTATTTTTGTAAACAAAAGAGAAGGCCTTTTGTTTATTAGGTAATTTCAGAGCAGTGTTGCTAACCTGTTCTACAAAATTGATGTGGTAGAGATAGTAAAAAAGCGCTTTTCAATCAAAACATACTCTGATTATATATATTTTTACATATGCCTTCATAATATAAGTATAATGTTTAAGTGGTCACTCTTAGTGTCAAAAATCATACAGAATTATCACCTCCTGCAGCTCTACCGATCTTTTCAGCTTATTTTAGCTTCTTGGGTTGTTTTTTAAACAACACATTTGTCACATTTACATCATAGTTCACTTCCAGCACTTTAATTTCGGGCAGCAACGAACAGCTACTTTCATCAGAAAAAGCTCTGACAACCGGCTACTGGCAGAGCAACGATGGCAAACACAGTAACTGAGGAAGGTCCAACATCTATGGTCTAAATGAATGCTAATGTTATTCTCTCAGCTACATGTGATAATAGTCAATTGATAGCGAGCATGTTCACCATAACAACCTATAGCTGCGGATTTGGTGGCGATTGTGTGATTGGATCAGCTGATTTTGATGATTCTCTGTTCCTTAGTAGCAGAAACATTGATTAACACATCTTTAAATGAAAGCAGTGCTGACTTCACTTTTAACGACACAAAGGAAGCTCGCTTGTATCATTACACATTTATTCAAGCAATTAAATAAGTTGTGCACCTGAATTTAAAAGCAAATGTACTATTATTCTTTCCACCACTATAAATCCTCTCCTTCCAACAAACACACAAACACGCACATACATGCAGCCATTGTTTCAGAAATGCTAAAAAGTAACCTCTTCACACACACACACACACACACACACACACACACACACACACACACACACACACACACAACCGCACTGTGCTGCTCTCATCAATTACCTCACAGATATGTAATTTGAGACACGTGTTCCTGACAGCTGCTTTTACACGCCAGAATCTGTAGAATTAGTCAAACAGACAGGTTATTGAGCAACACAAAGTGCCTGTCAGAAACACTCATTACAGGGCCAACGCAGAGACGAGGTCTCGGACGCTCTGTCACTGATACTCTGAGAGAAACTCGCCTGTCGCTACGGTGTTGCAAAAGCAGGGTTGGTATTTGCGGGGGAATGACAGACATGTCAGGCACAGGAAGGTAAACTACTGTCAATCCGGCTTTGAGAGCTGCTCGAGGTGACTGCAACAAAAGAGAGACTAAATCACCCTGTCATTTTTTCAGTGTTTTTCTTTTGTTCCCCCCTCACCTGCTTAGCGTCACCTGCAGGGTCGCCTCGTCCACAGGCCCGCCGGCCACTGACAACCTCTGCTTTTTATGACCCTGACTGCAGGTTGACCCTGAGCTGCCTGAGGCAGGGTCATGACAGACAGGAGAACGCCCTTAAATTAAAAAGTCAAGACAGCTTTTATTTTCAGGGTGTTTTTCTTTTCATCTCCATTACCATCCTTCACCAACTCCAACGTCTTTTCAAATGATTTCCCATTGTCTTGTAACCTTTTAGTATGAATGTTCAACATTTACAGTTAAGTGCTATTCACAAATGACTGATATAATCTGACGATGACAGCTACTGAAAATGTATGACTTGCTTTAATTGATAATTGACAGACAACTGCTCATAAAACTGACAATACTCACATAAGAATACTCATAAAAATCTATGTAATTTTAACTGGGATTGTTTTTTGGTCCCTGACACACACTTATCATCCTTTGATTCTACATTTGATTTATATCTATGTATTTTGAAGCTTGGCATAAATCCTCCATAAACTGAACATCTTGGAAGGTTTTTAATTCCAAGAGCCATGTTTATCTTTGCTTGAATAGAAAGTAATGTTAAATTAATTAAAAGTCCAATGGGTAAATTATGACCATCATTATATAATATAGTCTGGATCCCACACATAGAAATCATGTTTCATAGGAGCTGGACAGACAAGAGCAGGATTCATTTTAATGTATCTGTAGCCACTTTTGGTGTCATCTACAGTAAGAAAACAAAACACACAGTCAAACAAAAAATGTGTCATTATTTAAATTCCACTAATTCAGAGACTCTTCCAGATAGCCATGCTTTTTTTTCTTCTTCATAGTTCATCATTCTTTTCTAATGGATGTGAATGGAGACATTATTTTTTGGGTCCAGTGGTTTTATGTGAACTGCAATTCCTACTTGGCCACTATCATCCCCTAACATTGTTTTCTAACAACTTGCAGCTCAAAGGTGCCAGAATGCTTCATCAGAAGTGTTGCTCAGGTGTGTGGAGGCATGACAGTAAGCTGTCATCTCTCTCTCTAGCTCTCATTTTTCATTATTTATATGTCGAAGCAACTGCAACACAACTCTGCCTTTGAGTGCACATCTTTGGTCTCCTGACATGCTCGGTCAACATGTCATACAAACACATGTTTATCGAGCATGACTCTGTCCAACATCCAAGACATTGGAAACCAAATATTCCACCATGAGAAACTAGTGTTTTTGTCAGTCCTCCAGAAATGTTAACGACATCAATAAATTTAAAATAAAGACAGAGAGTGAAGGTGCCAGACACTGTGAATTGTTAAAGTAAAAGTTCTGCTCCACATTAATGAGATCTAGAAACCAGACTTGTGTAAATATGTTGTATGAAACACAACAGCTGGAGTGTAAATGAAGGAGGATCGATTAGTGTCATGTTAAGTTAGCATCAAGTGTTTGCAGATGTGACCATGTTTTAGGTGTGATCACTGTGCTACGGTTGCTTTAATTCAAATAAATCCTTCAAACTCTTCAATCTTGACCCCTTTCAGTCATTTGAAGTTGCACAGTGTGGTGATTCTGCATGAGTATCATGAACCTTGATGGTCTGTAGGTCAAAAAGCAGCACAAATGCACATTTCCTCCAAAAAATGAACACTGAACATCAGCCGTAAAACTTGATTAAAAAAAACTTTAAGCACTTCAAAAAACTGGTTATTTAATATAACTGCTATTAAGAACAACTTCCTCTGGACATTGTTGTCTGTTTTCTGTCATTGACTCTTAATTTTCTTTTTTTCTTTTTTTTAACTATATTTACCCAGAACTTCTCGGTCACAGGAAACACTCTCAGGTCATGTCTGACAGAAAGAATTGGTTACTTTTCATTTCTAGAGACGAGGGAAATTAAAGGTCATACTATTTTACTAATGAAAAAATGATGTGATGCATCCAATGTTCTTAGCTGTGGTTATATGCCTAGAAAAATAAATGCAATACATCTATTTTTTTTTTTTTTTTTTACAAATGCTAAATGTGGAAATGCCCTTCATTTATAAGCAAATTACTTCTAACAGGGACATGATTTGAATCGACAGGGACAAACAGTATTCAAAACTGAGCAGAGTAGAGCAGAATTACATTTGTCCTTTTCCTAGTAATTAAATCTAGTCCAGGATTTATGTGCATCTCTTCAATGTCCAGCCTTGCATCTTGATGCTTGTTTCTCCTTAGTTTTATCTCTTTGCCCTCAGTTGCCCTGAGAGCTACTCTATGATGAATCTGATTGTTCAAACCTCTTTACGGAGTACATTTGACTTTTAGTTGAAATCAAAATAAGTAGTAGGATCACCTTATTTAAAGTTCTTATGGCTCCAAAGCATAAATACACAGCACATTTTGTGTATCATGCATCTCAAAAATCACATTTAGGATTCTACACGTGTGGCTACATGTGATCGAGTTTTACTTGTTAATGGTCACACTCAATGTGAAATGCTTTGTTAAAAAAGAAGAAAAAAGCAATAATAATACGTTCACAAATACAGTGATCTATCATGACATGGCAATGGCAATTTACCACAGCTCACACATGTTATTTGACAGTTTCTCTTTGATATCTAAACCGCTGCCTAAATGTGACTTCACTGCTCAGCAGTCAGATGACTCAAAAAGATCTGTTCTGCCATATTTTACAAAATAATATCAAACCATTACAAATCCATTTGTCTAAAGCCTAATTATCTTTGGTCACAACTGTTTTTTTGTGTTAGATAAGTATAAGTTTAGTTTAATTATATATTTTTATATATCATGCAATATGAGTATAATGTCACTTGTGGTTACTAGCTTTGTTTGAACGTATCAAAATTGGTTAAAGTAATAAAAAACTGAAACCTTGGATTGATTTTTTTCTGTGCTGGCAAGACAGACATGTTTTCAAAATAGTGGCAAGAGCTATTACATGACATGCCAAGTTTTTCAAAATTTCCAAATTTGGGTTGTGTTCACGTTTGAGAGAAGCAGCGGTTCACATGTGTGACTGTGACTGGGTCAAGTTAATTTCAAATATTCATATTTCATTTAAATAGCCTGAAATAACTATTTTTTTCTCCCTCCGAGGGCTTTACAATCTGTACAAAATCCTTCAACGCACAAATTTTCAGACCCACAATTTGGATAAGAAAAAAAAAGTCCAGAAACTCAAGAAGAGGAGGCATCCCTCTCAGCTCAGCATGCGAGTAGTTTCAGCTGGTTACACTAACTGAGTAATAACACAATATTGTAAATGGGTTTCCAGTGATTATGGGTTAACATACTAGAATGGGGGCATTGTAAAGTACATCATTACTCTCCACTGTGCTCGCAGTGGCAATAATTAACTAACCAATTAGAGAAATAGAAACTGCCATTTCAAGATTCTCTACAAAACACTTCATGTGATAAACCAATGTTTTTCCACAGTCGATAGCTTCAGCATGCTGAGCCGGGCAAGAGCCATTTCAGTTGAATTCTAAGAGTCAAACAAACTACCCACTCAAGTATAATATGCAGCACCACAGGAGCCAAGACAGGCCTGTAAAATGATACACAACCTTGATGCAGTGCTTGAGCCGATTGCAAACATTGGCTTCAAAGGGTCTCTGATTGCATATACACAAGTAATGCCGCTCAATTTATGTTACTTGCCTCAAAGAATGTATGCGAAAGACATCTTCTGTTTTTGTTTTTGTGTATTATTCCAGGACATTTGCCTTTGCTGTTTTTAATGAGCACATTTAATAGCTAATTGGGAGATTAACCTCCTTGCGTGCAGGCTGGAAATTGTGTCCCCTGCTGTGCTGTTTGCTGTGCAAATACAAAGCTCAGACAGTCATGCCTCTCAGCTTTGGTCTGAACTCATTCTTCGCTCTATCAGTCTGCAGGGAAATGAATCTTGATCCAGGGCTACAGGAATTAACTGGATAATGCGGCATTTGTACACAGAAAGGCTGCCTTTGTCAGGAGCTATTTGATGAAGGAAAAGTTTGTCTCTGCTATCTGGTCAGCTGTAACTATCTCTGAATGCCACCGAGTCTCAGGCTGTTTAGCCTTCAAAGTGATTGACTGATGGATCCACAGCATCAGAAGATGATGGAAGATTTCATTCTTCTCATCGTACATTGAGAAAAACTTGAACTTTTATCCATGGGACGTAGTGAAGAGGCGAGTCAGACAGAAAAACAAAGCTGTTAATAATCAAAAAACCTGTGAAAACATATTGATTGGTTGTTGATGGGTTTTTTTAATCTTAGAAAGTTGCACTTTATCAATGTTGCTAGACCTTCTAACTGTGAATCCCTCCTGAACTATGTTGTGCCCTTCTTGGCCATTCTGAGATGCATGTAATGTGTTTTCACAGCTCTGTAACAAACTAAATCTAATTTTAATCCACTAAATTTCAATTCACCAAAATAACAATGATGATTTTGTTTTTTTAAAGGACAAGAAAAACAGTTTCCAATCAGCTTTGTGTGTGCCCGACTAATGAGTCACCCTGAATTCACACACTGCTCACTCCACTTTTGAACAACTTAATGCAGTTTATCATTGTAGTTTGGAAATAAATGTTCGTCATCATAAAAAATATGAAAAAGTTGTTTGATCTTTTTTAAACAAATACAAGATTGCTTACTATCCTTTTTAGGTAAAGAAGAAAAATCTCCTTTACACTCTTTCTACATCAGTTTTACAATAAATCATCAATTAAAGTAAATAAGCACACAATAATATTCAGACAGTATTGTGCTTCTTAATTCAAACAACCTTCAGATGAATTAGAATGCCGACTGTGAGCCAGGCCTTATTAACCAACATCAGTGGCTGGCTTCACTAATGCTCATGTGGCTCAAATCCTTGCATTCAGGTTCTGCATGTTAATGGAATATGTGTGTTACTTGTGAGTGTTTATATCATTTTTGTAACTACTGTTATATACTGGTCAACTTTAGATCAACTACCAGATAGGAACGTTAACATTAGATGACAGAGGATTATACTTACATGGATTTTGAAAAGTGCTCTATAAATAAAGATGATGATGATGATATTCGTATTCTGTAAGGAAAGATTGTAGTTCTGACAAAAAATTATATGTTTAAAGGTTGGGCAACTACAACACTAAAGGTAAGGGAAACATTCATTCATTCATTCACAGTCACAGTACACTCATTTGTGACTCATTGAGTGTCATCGAGTAAATGATAATAATAATAATGATAATTTTAAAACAATGACATGAGTTTGTGGTGACCTGTTTGGTCACCAGCATCCTAAACCGACCCATGGACACTAGAGTATCTATTTTCGATGTATCCTGCTGGTTATTCCATGAGTCTGGGGGGAAAAAAACAAACTTGTTGCCAAGTTCAGTCTGAAACATGTGGTCAAGATTAATAAAACTTCAAACTGCACATTTTTTGATGGGATACAAACTCCAGTCTCCTGTATAAAAGTCTGATGTGCTATGTTACTATCGATCACCTTAACCTCCATACCTTAAATTCCCAGTCTTACTACACAGAGGGCATCCTACCTCCTGCATTGGCACTGGTAGAAACTCTGTGCTCAATGTATTATAAATGGGAACCCCCCCACCGCCACACACACACACACACACACACACACACACACACACACACATACACACAAGTGATTCTAAACCTTGAACATCTCCTCCCATTGGGTGACTTTAAACTTTTAACTCTGGATTTGTTTGTGATTATTTATGACGTTAATTATTTATTATGCCTCTGTTGAATGTTTAACTTATATGTCTGCTTTTTGTACACATTAACTCTGCTGTAATTTGGTCTCTCTTAGAAAAAGAGACCTCGACCTCAGTGGTATTACCTGATTAAATTAGGTTATGATAATCAATAATGGCTTTGCTGAGGCAGCATTTTCCTTGACACACAGAGGAGCAAACAAACAAAAAGCCAGTTCTAATACTCCCTTGCAACTCTCCCTGTACAGTATGTCCTGATGCTGTCTAATGAATTACATGAGGTGTGGGGTAGATTGCTCAGAATTATCTCAGCGCTATAAAATTTGAGATTTTCATGAGAAATACCACCGCGTGCACTCAAGATAGCACACAGTGCTGGACTTGTTCAAAACAAGACAATACGGTATTCTTCTCACGTCAGCAAGTCCAAGCCAAGACATTCCTCTCTCCTCACATCCAATATTCCCCTCCCGGTCGACACGCAGAGCCACTCTCTCCACATCTCCTATCAAAGCTTCCTGTGGTGCCAACCTGCCCTAAGACTGGTGGCTTATGGGATTTGCGGTCCCTCATCACAGCTGGGCTCTCCCTCTGAGCTCCACTTAACCTCCATGGTCTGCACGTCTGGGAGTCTCACTGAGGCGGCGCTGACATCGGGGGAGGCTGGAGAAGATGTGTGTGTGTGTGTGTGTGTGTGTGTGTGTGTGTGTGTGTGTGTGTGTGTGTGTGTGTGTGTGTGTGTGACCACCTGTGTGAGGCTGCTGCTGCATACCTCAATTCCTATTGTCTCCTGTAGA
This sequence comes from Scomber scombrus, assembly GCF_963691925.1. Classification (NCBI taxonomy): domain Eukaryota; kingdom Metazoa; phylum Chordata; class Actinopteri; order Scombriformes; family Scombridae; genus Scomber; species Scomber scombrus. The sequence goes on from NC_084980.1 coordinate 23,910,218, forward strand.
TGCATTATTTGACCCTGAACCCATTCAACTTATAAATACTGCCAGTGTACAACAGAACATACACAATTGATGATGCCAAGGTCCATAGCAAGCGTTAGATATTGACACAACTACCAGCATTAGTGTTGAGAGTTGTGAAATTCCCACATATCTGCAAAATATCCATGTTGCAGATTTTTTTTTTTTTTTTTAATGTAATACATCACTAAAATGTTAACTGTCAAGATATTTTATTAGTTTTCCTACAATATCTGCACCTGCACTGAAGCATGATTAAGCAGTCCTCCCTGGATCTTGCAGCTGCAAGAATTAACATAAATGTTACCAATTCCCAAAATATTTGCAAGATAATGTTTTTTTTGTGTGTGTGTTTTTTTTTTTCCTTACTCAAAATAGAACTACTTTAAAAAGCCAAAGTCAAATACAAAACAGGCCTCATTCACCACAGAATCCCTTCCCATACTGTACATACTAACTGTGGTGAAAAGGACTTTATTTCCCTGGTAGCATTTATTTTGTCCCCTTTCTACTCTGTGCACTTTGACAATTCTATAAGCTACCAAAACTGAATCATTCTCCAATATAACACGCAAAATTAACCCTGTGGTTTATGGCGCTTGGTCGCTGTGGTGCATAGTAGGATGCTCTGCCATGTGGACTTATTTTTAAATGTGTTAACCTTCCTGGTTTGCTGACTGCATGGGCCAAGCATTCAGGAATACCATTGTACCTTGATGTGATTCTTGTGTAGTAGCCACACTCGATATTTCAAGCATGTGTCACACAGACTGGTTCAAAAAGGGGAATGATGTAGAGAAAAAGAAAGAAATAACTACATTTTCCTTTCACTAGAAGTCACACATTAACAGTATGCTCTTTAAACAATTGTATTTATAACCCTTACATACTGTTCATATCCACATACTCATAATTAGTCTCTACACCAATTCACATTCATCAGTCATTAATAAATGTTAAGTGTAATCTTTAATGAAGCTGTCAGAGAGTGTATTCTATTTATTTATGGAAAAACAGACATTCAAATCACTATTTTATGGTCCAGGAGAACATTTTATAGAATATGAAGAATATAACTATGTTTGAATGGTGTTTTTTGAATTTTGTACAGCATATATACAAATGTGTATCAGCTGAACAAAAATGTAAAAAAAATATATGTTTTATTTATTTCCGTTTTTATATACTGTGGGTCACTTTAGGAAAGGTCCAGCTAAAATGTGTATATGGTGTTTTTAAACGTAAAAATGGCTCAAATGTGACGCTGAACACTATGTAAGAGTTAAAGCTAACTCACACGTTTTAAATGTTGTTGCATTTTATTAATTACTGTAAATTTTAAACTGAGTTTTAACCACAAAATTCACATAAACCCCCCTAAAGGGCCTGATTAGGGTTATTTTAAGTTGGCTTTTTTTCTTCTTACATTTAGGAAACCCAAAGAAAAGAAGAATTTATAAAAATATTGAAAGTTAACACTGACTTAAAGAACAAATTGTTGCTGGTAAACATAATCTCAGTTGGAGTTTCATGTAACATAGAACACACAACTGGCATATAACAGCAGGAGTTGTTTTCTATTCCTGTTGCCTGCATCATTGTTTAAAATTGGGACCTGAATTTCAATATGAACGATATGATATTTGACTGATGGCGAATTTGGCTGCCTCCTCTAGTTGCTGCCTGTCAAATTCTTGCTGGGTTTGATTTCTTTTGAAAACCACAACACGCCAGACGTCAGCCCTCGTTGTAATCCTTGTAAACCACTCCAGAATAAATAATGTGCCAGCTGAATTCCAGAAATGGAAACGAAAAAGAAGGTAAAAAAGGAAGGAGAAAAAAAAATCCCACCAAAATTTGCAGTTACATGCTTTTTCCACAACAGCAGTATTAAGCTAGAGGCTGCTATCTTTGGAGAGACATGCCATTCTAATGGCAACAGTACAGGGACTCGTTTTTTAAGCCACAAATGAGGCAGCTCGGCAAGCCAGGGAGGCGCACATAGAGATGACAATGCCAGGTGATTGGTTGCACTCACTGGCTCAGTACTTTGGGCTGAATATGGAGAGCCTCTGCAAAGTGGCTATGAAGATATGAAAATGAGTTCCTCACTTAGCCAGCTGCACAGTTTGACTAAATCACAAATCAAGTGTAGGTATTGTGATTTTAACGGTTATTGTGAGGTTTACACATGCAGTACAGTACAGGCAATTTTGTTCTGCCTGGCTCTGGTTTATGAACCTCGTTCTTCTCTGGGCTCCATGAACATGATGGAGGGACTGGAGGATTTTGCTATCAGCTGTCAGCGAGCTTCAACTTTGACCCTACCATACTATTTATACAGTAATAATGCAGCTTACATCTGGTTTTGCCATGTGCTCATGAAAATGTCTCTGTAGTGCATTTTCTTCCTGGAATATGCTTCAAACCTTAATAAGAAACACGAAACTATTAAGAAAACATACAAAGATTGTTCCTTTTGTTGTATTTCATACCATCACATTAGACATTTACCATTGCACACTACATTCTCGTTGTTATATTAAGGTTTAAATTATCAATATCTTGCTTTGCAGGCTGCACCACTTTTTTATTATTATTTATACACACTGGTCTAGGGTAGCATAGTGTATGTAGCTTTGGATACATGTCTCTATTCATTTCTATCCTGTTCCTACCAACTGCTACATTACTAAATTTCCCTTCAGGCAGCAGCAAATTATCTTGTGACTATTTTGTTAATTTTTTTTGTAATGCAAAATCTGTCCAGTTATCTCTCTGTTGTTCTTGTTTGCTGTGTGCTGCCTTTATCTTGTCCAATTTGCATACTTGTGGTTTTTAAATTCATGTTTATCTTTTAAATAGGTCACTAGAAACACAAGTAATCCCTTTATGGAAACTCATAGGGATCTAAAAGCATAATTAAGGACAAAGTATTATTGACTCTTTCAAAACTGCTCTGAGGGTTGAAAACATTTTGTATGAAAATCGTACATGTCTTCATCGGGGCATCGAACATTATAGACACACAGAGACGTGTCAGACGCAGATGCTCCTCCCTGTTGCAGCGACACATGGTTGAGAAGTTTGCCAGAGTTTGCTCGTACTGTAGCTGGCTTGAATACTTTATATTCCTTGCTCTGTGTCCGTACGTGGGCGTGGAACAGCTGTGATGAGACGAGTCCCGGGCCCCAAGTGACAGAGCCTGCAAAATGTGTGCACAGTTTTTTTTACCCACGCCCCCTCATGGCTTTCCATTCCTTGCACAAGCTGGGAAAAATAAAAAATAATGATAATAATGTCCATGTTCAGAGCAAGTCACTTAGTCTGCCGCTGAGACTTCAAATCGTTTTCTTAAACATACATTTCATAAGGTTTTTTATTTGGCGCTTTTGCCAAGTGTTTGTGAAGTTGAGCTTTACCTCCCCTCCCATCCTGAATAAGTGGGATGATTTTCTGCATGTGCCCAAATGAACTTCTGGCACTTAGACAAGGGCAGGAAATCTGTAGGAAGTGACTAATCAAAAGAGAGAGAGAGAGAGAGAGAGAGAGAGAGAAGAGAGAGAGAGAGAGAGAGAGAGAGAGAGAGAGAGAGAGAGAGAGAGAGAGAGAGAGAGAGAGAGAGACAGAGAGAGAGAGAGAGAGAGAGAGAGAGAGAAGAGAGAGAGAGAGAGAGAGAGAGAGAGAGAGAGACAGAGAAAGAGAGAGAGAGAGAGAGAGAGAGAGAGAGAGAAAGAGAGAGAGAGAGAGAGAGAGAGAGAGAGACAGAGAAAGAGAGAGAGAGAGAGAGAGAGAGAGAGAGAGAGAGAGAGAGAGAGAGATGTAAATGGTCTTCTTAACAGTGGTGAGAGTCCACTTAAGTCTTTTTTTCTGCTTTAAATAATGATCATTGTTCTTGGTTTACCATTTTTCACTTAAATAGCCCATACACATTTTCAATTTTGTGTTCTTGTGATGTACTTCTTATGCCTCAGCCCATTAGTCTCAAATGCAGACTCTCTGTTACTTCTAAGTACAGAAGTAATGTTTCCAAGGTACATTTTAAATATAAAGTGATTCTGGCAAACCGTCATCACGTTTCTTCTTTGTTGCGAGCAGGTATAATAAGTTACAGTACGTTACATCATTTAATTTTTGCCAGTTTATTCACTCTCAAGCCCCCCGTGGCTCTTTTTGTAAGTAGTGGAACAATTGACCTGGCACCCCCAGCCCTCCTCCTCCTCCTCATCCTCACCACCCCTCTGCTGAAGGAGGAAATAGGACATTCCTCCTGCTGGCTCGGGCCACAAAGGAAATGGAACAATATACTTCAGAAATAACAAGAGGAGGTCATCACAAGGATGGCTCTTATTGGTCCTGGCAAGAAATACCTTTCTGTCTCTGTGCTTTAAAGAACAATTGCAATCATTGCTTACGGTCTCCTAACTGAGAAGAAATCCAATTATTTGTCAGCTCAAAATAACAGAAGGAATGTATTTTATTTTTTTAAATGCCCTCCCAGTAAACTTATATATTCACACTCAATTCATGGCAAAGACAGTAACTTTTGATCAGCATGTCTGATGCAGTAAACTATCTTGATTTGAAACGATCTATCTTATAAAATATTAAAGATCTGACGCGTTTCATCTTATCAGCGAGGCAGCCTGATATAATAAACCTAATCAAACTACAAACCATAAAATGAACATAATCATTATTTCAGATCAGATGAACTTCAAAGTCTTAAAAAAAATGATTTAATATGACAGTGAACTGTGTAGCTTTGTCTCAGTGCTAAAAAACAGAGTATCTGCATAACCAAAAGCATCCATTTCATTTGATTAGCATGCAAAATGATGTTATGTGCCTCCACTAATGCTCTCACATAAAACTAATACGCTCATAATTTCAGACTCACTTCATATGGCGGATATATGGCGCAGTATTCTTAGATTATATAAAGGTTAATCTCTTTTGATGGAAGCACCGCTGACTTCCAACTGTGGGAATTTGGCATGGAGTCTGTTGACTGCAGAAAACCCCAAGTGTGAAGTACTGGCACAAGGCCGAACTGGAATTAAGTTTTACAGCACACAAACAAGGTGTTTAACTGTTTGAGGCACAATTCTCCCAAAGGAAAAAAAAAAAAACACCATTGCATTCCTTTCACTGTTTAACTACTGCATTTTATTGACAGACAAAAACAGTATGTGTTCGTGTAGCATCCCTCAGTGTTTAATGCGTCTGGAGTTCGCTGGAATGCAAGGCCACTCACAGTATGAGGCACCACAAACTATTTTCATGTTTTCTTTTACCAATTACTGAAAGTTTACACCATATAATCAACAATTCTTCAACAATTTCATCCATTGGAATCTGAGCTAGATCAATAAACAGCATTCTCCGTCCACAGATCTAGACAACCAAAGGTAACCAGGATTTAACAGTCAGGGCTCAACATGTGTAAAATAACTTGTCTGAGGGTCTTTTTTATTCATTTATAGACTACTGTATTTATAGACTGCTGTATCTAACTAGTTATCATCATTCAAATTCCTTTTTAAGATTGATTTCGTGGGCTTTCATAAATTAAATAGGATAGGATTGTCCATTATTGACTGTCATGGCTTATCCACATGAGAGGATTTGTGTGTTTAGTGTGACACTGACAATAATAAAATGAGCTTTGTTGTAAGTTTATGAAGGTTATATATGTGTATGAGTTAGGAAAGTAAGGCATTTAAGCATCATATTAACATTTATAGCTTCAGGGAGTTTCATACCTTTCCTAAAGTCGACCCCTGTCATTGAGATGGCTTCAATCAATTATTAAAAGCAAAATTGACAAGCACTTTCACATAAAGGTAAGAATTAGCAAGTTTTCATACACATGTCCAGTCCTTTGATCTGTTGCACACAGCGTCAAAGCTACCAATGAGGATGCAGAGGCCTTAGATTACAGGACTTTGGCAACACATGATGAATATTTCATAAGATGAATACACTATTGTTTATACTCAGTAAAGTTAGATTTTAAGATTTTAGGTTAACAGGAAATTACTAAATTGTGTGGTACTTTCCCACCAGTATTCTGTTCAGGACAGTGTCAGTCAGGCTTTGAAACAGTGTGTGGGAATAACATTTAATGAGATTAAAACTGTATAGTTAAGAGTTTCATTCTTTATTGGAGTAAGGGGAACTTTAACTCATGATCTCAGTATTTTTTAAATCTTGGCCATGGCCCCTAACAAATTGGGGTTTAGAGTCTTGCTCAAGGAAACTTCAACATGACGTCACAATGAAACCAGCAACCCTGCTCTACACCCCTGCTATACCTCCTGAGCCATCGGTGCCCAAGGCTGACACTTTATTAAAGAGAGGCCGAGAGGGACATAAGTCAGAAGTGAAGGAAGCTATCAGCTGTGTTGCGCCATCCAATTTTATATATCTCTGCTCTGCCGGAATGAAAACCGCTCTTCAAAGGAGATTTGGGATGTTTTGCAGTCAGGTGTGCGAATGGTAAAAAATATACTGGCTAAACAGCTCAGTCAGTGACCAAGAGTAGACGCCATGCTTCGAGCTCCACCTATTCCGCATTGACGTGCAAATTAATTAAGAGGGTTAGCCATAAAATGGTCAAATAAATGAGTTTTGTACATTTGTTTTTGAAATATGTTTTTATTTGATGACATGATGGAGCATAAAGTCTCAAGTTTCACCGCTTCTCTCCTTACTTCTTCTTTCTCCACGCCGAGCTCTCTAATGAAGCAGAAATGACATAAAAGTGATCTATCAAACTGGATAGGTACTGTAGTTTTATGACATCCTGTATCATAAAAACTTCTGTAGTAATCCAGCTGTTCAAGCAGGCTACATGCGGCACTAGAGTGCTAGATAAACCACCGACTTCACATCAATATTCTCCAGTGGATACCCCTCCTACAAAGCGCCATATTCTTGCAAATTACATAAACAAAGTGTGATTGACCATGGCGGGGGCGTCAGTTTAGACAGTCAATCAAAACAACTCTACATGAAGTCAAAACCGCCGAGCTGAATTCCGTCACACGCGGCTGCAATGCTCGAACAGACATTTAAATGGTGCGTCTGCCACTGAGCCCCCCTCTTTTTATATATTGCCATGGTAAAAGGACCTTGTAATTTTTTTTAGGTTGAACCCTGATCTCCCTGGTGCACTATGGCTGGGTACCTTCCATCCCAGCTCGAGCTCAGGAACCCACAGTCTTTTTTTTATATATATATATATATATATATATATATCAATATTGCTGCAAAGCCACAGAAAATTGTTGAAAATGAAAAATGAAATAGGTAGGTTTTGTATGTGTGTGTGTGCTCAAAGAGTGGGTGAGCGGCCTCATGGGAACAGAGTAGGTGAGGAGAATTGAGCCTTCGGGAAGCAGCGGGCCATGCGACTTCCTCCCTCTCCCTGCTCTCCGGCAGATTCTCCTTTTGGACGCTTCAGTGCCTCCAAGTGAAGAGACAAGAATTTGGAAGAAGAAGAAGAAGAAAAAAAAACAGTTTGACACTCTTCTTGGTCTATTGGATGTAATTATTCTGTGGACAAGGAATATTAGTTACAGAGAATATGTTGATGCTAGAGGCCTTCAAGGATCCACCTGATTCCCAGCAACTAAGATGCAACCTGGTATACGAGTCATTTTCAGTCTCATTGGGTCCTCTTTTATTGCTGCGGGTCTCCAGTCTGTGCAACAATGCTGTGTGTCTTATACTAAAGTGGATCCAAGGGGACTTGCTATCAGCTTTGATCACATGGTTTGTCACATTTTTGTACAAATTAGCCTTTGAAGCATAACAACTTATTGGCGTCAGTTGTTGCGAGGACATGTATCACCCCTACTTGCAGCTGCAGCTGTTTAACTGGGGAAGCACCATGTGCAGATATATTTTAAATAGGCTCAGTGTTTATTAAAAAAAAAAGAAATGAGTCAATAATACCAGATGTTTAAAAAAGACCTATTATCTCTTCTATTTAAACTGAACTTATCTCATTAAAACAACCATTCATGATCCCCATTCTGGATTCACTTTTTCAATGGTTTTAAATCAAACTTTACTGGATTAAAATAGTCATTTCTCTCTATCCACAGAGGCTGAACAGATGAAATGGGCAAATGTGTTTACATAGATACATCTGGACGTAAAATCTTTTCTGACTGTGCACAGGCTGATGTTGTTACTGTGAACACAACATAAAGTATTAGCTAGACTAACAACCTAATAAAACTAGATGACAGCAGTTTTTTCTGAAGGCAACAAGAGCTCAATAGATTAAATTGCCAGTTCTTAAAAAACTCAATACTGCATATTAGTAGTGAAACTTATGCACAAGAATGTCCAAAAGTATATAGTATCTCATTATTCCAGGGGCTTGATTAGACAGAAGTGAGTACTCTTGGCAGCTGATGAGCAAATTTGGGCTGAAAATTCATCTCTTGGCTCTGTGGCAAACCTGAAAATCATTCAGGACTAATAACCCCCCGCTTATATACTGTCCAATTACCCGGTAATATCCATGGTAGCTGTGTTTATGAGTGTGTGTGTCTGAAAGTAACTAAGAAAATGTGTGAGTGATAGATCAAGCTGCTGGAATGACATACATGTGAGCAAGTATGTGTGTATACATATGTGTGTGTACACAGTATGTGCACCATGTGTGAGCATGTCTGTATGTGTCTGTATGCGTAGGCGCATCTGTGATGGATCAAGCTATCCCTGGAATGACATTCTTGTGGGCGAGTCTGCTTATGTGTGTATGTGACTTTTATATTTGTATGTGTGTCTGTGAATGTATTGTATGTGTGAGTGTGTGTGCGAGTGTGTGTGTGTGTGTGTTTGTGTGTGTGCGTGCGTGCATGCGTGTGAGTGTGTGTGTGTGCATGATGGATCAACCTATCTCCACAGAGGCAGGATGACAGAGAGGAGCTGAAGATGGTGAAAATGGGAGAATGTTCTGGTGCCTGACTGGAGTTCAGATGTGTTTTGGCTTCTGAAATAGGAGAGCTGAGGAAAAGAAAACACTTAGGCAGACTGTTTCTACTTATAGATAACGTATGGCCAAACTATGCATTACACTCTTATAGAATCAGCACTAAAAGTACCATTTAGGAAAAAAAGATCATGGCTCGCATCCTAAACTACCTAAATTTGCAATATATATTTGTTAATTGGCAATGTGAAGAACAATAAAACAGAGCAGAACAATAATAAGAAGCTCTAACGTTTCAGCCTTCCTCAGTCTGCAGGCATTTAAACCCCCTGCAGACAGACAGGTGCAAACAATTTAAACAAATAAGACGCCATCTCAGAATGTAGTCTCAGAAAGAGATCATCTAAAAGGCACCAACACTTGATGTAATGTCAACAATGCTACTTTCTTTGTAACCAAAATCATCAAGAAGACCAGCTTTACTCCATCCCCTGATGCCTATAGATTCATCTTATTCTCCCAAATCAAATTATGGATCATGTCCAGTCACCGTTGGGATGATTTTTTTTTTCCCCCGAGACACAGGAAGTGACAAATGGAAACAGAAGAGACAATCACTGGACGTCACCTCAACATCAGCCAATGTGTCTTTTGTCCATAAAAAGCCAGACTCACCACCAACCACTTCATCATCTCCTCCGACATCAGATATTAAACATCACAACGCCTCTCTGAAGACCTCAGAGATGAAGTTTACTTTGTCATCTTTTTTGTCTTTGGTTGGTTTAGGCTCAAAATGCTGAATGAAGAAGTCATTTTAGATGTTAGAGACTCTGGCAATGGATGAAGTAAAAAAAAAAAATTCAGCACCTGGTAATTGCAGCTTTCTGTAATTACAGTCAAATGTTCTCGGTCCTAATGAACTACGTGACAGAAAGCTTGGAAGAGAGCAGATGTGTTTTAGTGGTTATTTTGTGCTACTTTAGTTCTGATACGACTCCCTAATCAAACCACATTGCTTTATATTACATATTCGTATAGATGTTAAAGTCGTATGTGAAACTTTTATGAGCAAAATTCTTAAAGAGTAACTCGGATGATGCACAAAATAAAAGCACAGAGACGGATGAACATACGCAGGTTTCCATCCGTCCCTCCCCGGGGCGAATAAATGGGAGACATCCCATCTGGAGATTTTTCGCGGGCAGTAAAACACTCTTAAACGCGAAGGAGCCCCGCCAGGCCACAGCTGCTGTCATTACAGAACATGAACTAATTGATTGGAGGGCGCACCCGCTGGTCAGGGAAGCAGGGTGGGGGTAGGGGGTGGGGTGGTGGGGTAGGAAGGGGGTCGTTGAGAGATTAGGAATAAGTGAAGGATGGAAGGAGAGACAGCGGAGGGATGGAGGGGCTAGGGTAAAATAGAGGACGAAAGAGGAGGACGTCAAATGAGCAGAAAAGATGTGTGTGTGTGTCAGTGTCGGTGTGTGTGTGTCTATGTCATTCGTGGGAGTGAGAAGTGAGGACGTTACTCATCAGCTATTACTCAAGTCATGGAGTGATCACATATTGCTGCATTAGTTTCTTACAATGTGACTAGGGTGTAGGTGTGTGAACAAGGAATCCGTCTTTCATCGCGTTCACAAACAATGCACGTCATTATTTGTGGCCACATGTCAATGGCAGACCCCAAAGTACTTAAAATAACTGGGAATTAATGTTGTGTGTGTGTGTGTGTGTGTGTGTGTGTGTGTGTGTGTGTGTGTGTGTGTGTGTGTGTGTGTGTGTGTGCAGGAGGGAGAACGGGGGGAGGGGGGGGGGGGGCAAATAAATCAAGGCCAAACAAACATTCAACAAAGCACTAAAGAGCCGTGAAGACATTGTACAGACAGCATACAAATGATGGTTATTTAGGTTGAACCGACGTGTGCAAATTAACGTCTGTAACTCTGCATGGTCTTTGTTTCTTCGTACATTTTTCTCAATCTTTGGGTGCCTAATTACTGTAATGGTTTAACATGTTTTTAGCTGGAACACCAAATTGTGTCGTGAAACTTATTCAGTGATGAGATAGCTCTATCTCACACAGGCTGGGCTGCGTTTCGTCCCCTACTGCTCCGTTTAAGCACCTAGGATTATAAAGAAGTAGGAGAACTGCAGCGACTAATATATAACCAGTCGGTCTCAGTGAGGCAGTCTGATGTTGTGGCAGTTGGGACAGTCATCAGGCTCCGTCTACTGTGCCCATAGAGTCCAGTATTAATCAATCAATCAATCAATCTTTATTAATATAGCGCCAAATCACAACAAAAGTGATCTCGAGACACTTGACACATGGAGCAAGTCTAAACCGTACTCGTCAGGTTTAATTTTAAAGAAACCCAACATTCCCACATGAGCAAGCACTTAGCGACAGTGGCAAGAAAAAACGGGAATGATAATTATAATTACTAGTATTATTTCCTATTATTTATTTATTTATTTGGAAAATCAATGTGTTCAATGGACTAGTAATGGGGTAAATGCCAAATCAAACCTCAGACATGAAAGCTTTTACATTTGTTTTTCAGAACACTCGGTGCCAGACGGGTTTCGATAAAATTTGTTTATACTAAAATATCATACATTATTATCAGGTAAACATGTCAGCTTCTTTAGGGAACTTACAAATAGACTAACTGATGGAACAAGGGCGTGCACCAACAGACACATGCCAACCAACAGACAAATACATTATTGTCCTCTACTTTGTTGTTATAGGCGCCGTTCGTCTTCATTCCAGAGTTTGTTTGTGTCATCCTCAGTTACCTGCTGCTATTCTTGAAATAAATAAATAAAGATGACAGCTTTGCATCTCCAGCCACCTGTGTAATTACGGAGGAGTAAATGACAGCCATGTTGCTGGTACGTGCAAGAAAATGTCAGCAATGCAAGATGTCATAAAAAGCAAGCAGTTTGGTATACCAAAGATGTGTCTGAGTGCATGTGTGTGTGTGTGTGTAAGAGGATTTATTGGGTGCAGTGTGGACAGCTGTATGAATGGAACCAAATTTTTTTCTCATCGTGTAACGTCTGTGCACAAGTTTTCGTGTTTTTTTTGGGCATCAGTGTTGATAAGCTTGCGCATGTGTGTGTGTGTGTGTGTGTGTGTGTGTGTGTGTGTGTGTGTGTTTACAGTTAGCATGTCCGTACAAGTGAATTCCTGACACTTACTATGTAACGTACTATAGTGCATACCTCTGTAAAACCCTCCTCTTCTGCAAGTATCTACCTGTTTTTTTTTTTCCTGTTTCTCAATGGGGCTGGTCACTGACTCAATGCAGCCTTTATACCTCACCGTGCACACCGCTTTCTTGCAGTTTAAAACAAAACAAACACCTGTACTGCAAACTCAACCGCCCACAATCTCCTTTGAACTTGTTGTGCAATTGAATGTTACAGCAATGCGTAGGTGGGACTGTGGCAAACTGAGCCATTCACCAAGACAAAAACATGTCTAGGGTTTTTAAGCCCTGTGGAACTTGAGACTTGAGCGGTCCTATAAAAAATCAGTTTGGAGTGTAGCTGGTTAATGGGTAACTCACAATACACAGCGTGCTATTGTGCTTTCAGCTTTGATCCCCTGATAGGGATTTTTAATAGACTGGTCCAAGGTGGAGTCCACTACAAGTTTTAAAAATAAAAAGAATCCATTCAGCTTCTAAAAATCTTTTATGAATTTTAAATGTTTGGCCCTTACTTTTTAAAAGTGCCCCAGCTTCAAGTAGAACTTTTAATAGATTGCCTGACGCTCATAAATAGGAAAGCAGTGACAAATTTATATTTAAATTAAACACTTTATTTGAAGTTTGAAATGGCTGTATATCTGCTGCTGTGACTCAATTCTTACTGTACTGCATAAACAAGACAACATGCACGGTCTGTATCTTCTAGACTGGGTGGTAATAACCTGAATACATTTCAGTATTGTAAAGGGGCGTTTGGGTGTACTGTGTGACATTACACAATAACCATTGTGTTGTTTTTTTTAATTCATGAGTGGATTACTAAATGGGTGTAAGAGGCACATGTCAGTAACTTTAAAGATGGCACAACAAGAAGATCATCCTCAGTGATCAAACTATTCTGATCTTAAGTAAAAGCAGCAATGTAAGCACACTGTATTATAAAGAAATGTCTAAAAGTATGCAAGTGTTACCAGCATCAAAAGTAAAATTCCTCATAATGTAGAAGGCCCCTTACTGAGAATTATATATTTTAAAACATTTCACTGGAAATTGCACAACTGATGCATGCAAAATGTGTATTTAGCTTGTTGATTTTAATGTTTTAACTTCTTTGATCTAAAGCAATGCACCATATGTTTTGCTTTTCAGGATACCAACCATCTATTATCTATATTCTGTGCAAGACTGCAGCAACCTGGAGCCTGTCTCAGATCAGATTGGGTGAGAGGCAGGTTATACAACTCTGGACAGGTTGTGAGTCTATCACACATAGTGAGACGACCATTAACACTCACAGTCAGGGGCAATTTAGAGTCACCTAACCTACATGTCATTGGGCTGTGAGAGGAAACAAGGGCACCTGGAGGAAACCCATGCAGACTTAGGGGAAAAAACTAAACCTTCTGGCTCTGAGTGGTGACAGTGTGAACCACAGCACATCCTCTAATCACATATTTTTTGTGTAAAATATTTATCTGCAAAGTTGAGTTTGGCTATAGCTGTCACATAAGTTTGGAAGGGTAAAAAGTACTATATTTTCCTCTCAATGTAGTGGAACGGATGTATAAAGTAGTATATACTGTAATGGAGATACTTAAGTCATAGTACAAGAGCCTAAAAACTAAAAGAGGGATCATTTGTTGCCTTTAGGCTTTGTGTTGAAACCTTTCAATGGACTCTCTGACCCTGATCACATCTTGTATCTTGCTACCAGTGATATGACATATTGTTAAAAATGTGCAAAACACATTAGAAAATAACAAAAGTGAAGACTGCATTTATTTAATACACATGTCAGTGATATTAATCTCCTGCAATTGCAAAAAGAGAAAGCCAATTAAATATGAATTTTTAAGGTTATGAAGCATCCTGATCCACACTAACAGCTAATCCAGCCTGCATCCTGTCAGCCACAGCTCTTTCTAACCTCCTGTTCCGCCGCCTCATGCTCTGGTCCAACCCTTAAGTGGTTAACGGCCATCTAGCTGACTCTTAAATGGCCCAGATTGCCATTACTAAGGTTTTCTGGAGCCATCCCTTACCCTTTTAATGACAGCAGCTTCCGCCAATAATTCTCAATCAATAATGCAAAAACACTCAGAGCAGAGGCCATCCTGCCACAGCTTTATTTTACTAATGCTCTCCGAAAGCTAATGAGTCAGGCTAATTGGTCCGTCATCATCCCCACTCAGGAGTTTACCAGAGGAAGTGGGTTTTTTTTTATCCTTTTTAGCTTTAAAGAGCATTAGCTAAACAGCTGGTTTACAGTGAATGACCAGCTGCTGCTGGATTACGAAGCAAAATCAAAGTCCATATGGTTTTTCATTTCTTAACAAAAGAAAAGTGATTTACCAGCATTGTCTTCTTCTTGTTGTAATTTCTCCGATAGATTTGCTGTGTAGGTGTTCAGACTCATTTTCTGGACTTAAAATTATATTCTTTGGTGTTTAAATATCTCATTGTGCTTCTCACTTTTACTTTAAACATGTTATTTTAAATTATTACGTCTGGAAAAGGGGCAATTGACACTACATAGCAAGGGAGAAGATAATGGGCAAAACTTTTTAGATTGCCAAGTAGCCTTGATTCAGACATTTCAATCATTGCCCACATTTGCAATTTTTACATATGCTGGCTGTGCGTGACTCTAGGGATGATAATGTCAGTCGGTTTGTTTTCAGTCAGCCCACCACTTTGGTCCAGACCGAAATAACAGCTACTAGATGTAGAAAATTGATACGATTTCTTGCTCTCATGAAATTTCGAAACTTGGCAAACATCATTGTTGTGTCTAATTATAAAATAAACTCTAACCCAAATCATACCTGGGCTCCAGTGTGTTCTGTATATCTGTGAATTTCTTCGTCGCTTTCAGTTAGCAACTTTAGTTCATGTGTTTTAAAAAAATCACTGAAAGTTTGACGATGATAAGACACCCACATAGGAACCCTTTAGCATTAAAAAAGAAACAAATGAGATGTTCAATGAGTTGGCTCAGTGACAGAAATCTATGAACACTGTGGGTGTTACAAATGCAGGTGTAGATATTCTGCGTGTATTATATATTATCACATTTACTAAACAAAAGCACTCAATACCAGAGTCTAGGAGGCTATTTCCTAATGGTAATTCACCTCATTTAGCAAAACACGCTTTGGGGCATTTAGTTTGTTTATGGTCAAAATAATGCATGTGGTGGTCCAGCAGTTATGGGAAATGAAGTGGGACATTTTTCACCATCATCAAACTGCTTTTTGAAACGTAATCATTGTACCAAATTTGCAATTCCACTGTGAGCTTATCTTGCCGATATAAGGGGGCTTCCCAAATCCAATATTATCTTGTAAAAACATGTAGATTGATGGATTATCCATAAATCACACCCTATGCAATATTGCAACATGATCAGAGGCCATGTAATCATCTCTATCATTTCAAATAAATAGTCCCTCGTTCAATCGATACAGGTTCAGACGCGGGCGAGAGAAATGCTTTTCTTCATGGATTTTGTAATCAGCAATAGCCTCTCGGTTAGATGGATACTGTTTTGGATTTTTCAGTAAAGACTAAGTGTATGGTGTGACTAAATGGCTGGGATATTGAATGGGTTTCAAATAAAGGGACACATGACCTGATTTGATGGAGGGACAGTCCTGAGAGCTCATGTTTCAGGAGAGTAGTGACCTAAACATGACTTATGACTCCGAATGAGTGATTGGAATTCAACACAGTGTCAGAAATATTTGTTTAATGGGCTTTAAATCTAAAATATAGATTGTAGACATGATGAATGTGCAGAACACATTCCTCCACTGCTAAAGTATTGTGTGATTGAATATTGGTAGCAATGCGTTGATACTAACATGAGGAGAAAACAATGAAAACATATTTTATTTGATGTTTATTTTAGCAGGGTGGTCTGCTAAGAGCTGAAACTCATTTTCAAGGTAACCCAGGACAAAAGTGCAACAACACACTTATGTAACATCAACCAGTACAGATGTTAGGAGTAAGCAGACAGTGGAAAGGATGAAGGATAAAATAAAGGAAAAGGGACAATAAGGATAGATATCTAAAAGGTGGAGATTCCAGATGACGTAAATGTGAAATTACCATGAAGTAGTAAACATAGTTTTACTGTAAGCTCTAATGAAAACTGGGTAACTGTTACTTGGAAAATGACTCAATGATGATGATACACGTCTGCCACCTTGAAAAACAATGTCTTGACCAATTAGTGCCCTTGTTGTCCATATTTGGAAGTTAACCTCACCAACATTTGCACTGATACCTGCCAGAAAAGCATCTGCAGAAATTAAGGTAACCAATAACTTTAATTTGAGGCTGCAATCAAAACAATGCAATGTAATTTTTCTAAGATACAACAATGCCACGGGTCAGCCAGACTGTGTGTAAGTGGTGTTGCTGGGCATCAAATATAAATCTAATAAATGTTGCTGGTGCTGTAACTCTTTCAAGTGCTTGGGCAGGAGGCACCCTTTGACACAAAGAGCCTTGTTCATATAAGTCTATAAAATGAATAACACACAATCAAGGTAATTATTGATTAAATTAAAGTTGAGACTATTTGCTTGGCTAACTATCCAACCCTTCAGTACTGCACATACAATAGCTGTTTGGGTTATTGGGTTATATTGTATAAGATTACACTGCACACACATGACCTGTTATATTTATGGGTTTTTGTGTGTGTCTATGTGTGTGTGTTTCCGACTATGCCATTTAAAGACCCCTAGAATTAATTAGACATAATTTATTATCATTTAAAACAGCCATCAAAACCACGAAGGGTATTGCTTTTTAAATAAATCTAAGAATTGAGTGTTTAAGTTGAATATGTTTTGCAGCTACAGTACATTCTGATCTTTTCTCTACTTCCATGTTTTGTGGATTTTTCAGTGTTTGACTTTTAAAAGTTACTGTAAAATTGTAGTTCTCAAAAAGGGGTACTTGTTCTTTGATTCTGTGGCAACTGAAAACCAAAAATCTTCACTGCCATCATTCTGCCATCACATCATCGGGAAATATGAAAGCAGAAATCCAAGACTGTTGACATCAGTGTGTTGGATTCAATGATGGACAAAGACATGAAATATAACCTAGGAATAAAAGTGGTGCTGTCTGTTTTTTCCCACAGTTCATGAACGTTTGTTTTCCAATGACAGGTTCCAAACACTCAAAAAGGTTTCCAAACAGCTTGTTCTGATATGTAAAAAGCAAATAAATAGTGGCATCTGTATTACTCCATTACAAAGTGCGTTGATGGAGAGAAAACAAAGTGATATTATACTGGGCATATTATGTTTTTGGATGACATTTAAAAATTGAGCAGCCTGTCAATCAGAAAGCAGAGCGCCATTATATATATATATATATAATTGAGCGTCATAGAGCACTGCAGTAATACATAATAGCTTCTGTTCCCCTCATGCACGCTGGGGAATGTATCATAAGATCAAGTATGATAACATCTCGTGATCAAGGATACAGCATATCAGCAGCCTAATTATATCATGAAAGTTCTATATCTGGAAGCATCTGGTCATTTTGTGGTGTTTTTCTGAAACACTCTACTCTGTGTTTGAACCCTCATGACCGACACACATTTTTCTGCATTTACCCTACTTAGTCTGAATTAACATTTTCTGCAAGGACTTTCAACTTTTTTTTTTTTTTAAAGTAGTTGTACTGGGAAAGACCAAGTAGACAAAAGGTCTTGCATGAGTTTGTGGCACCACTGTGTTATATCATATAGAGTAAGTGTTATGGATGTTAAGGATGGTTTTGATTCTGGTAGCTTACCGAGTCAAATCTATTACAATTGACTCTGAGTGCATTTGGCTGCTCTAGGATCAAATGTATCTGTCCTGGCAATGCTGATATACTGTATAAAGCTGACAGATTGGGTCAAACCTTTTGAGTGCGTGAGCTGATTTGGTTTGAGAATCAGTTCCAGTTAACCAAATTTGAGCTTGCTTTTCGGCCAGAGTCCGGCCATCCACAATCAGACTGATGGGCTTAGGCTAATCCCGGCTTGTCATTCATCACGAGTTTTCCCATGAGTCAAGCACCAAGATATGAGACACTCTTTTGGACAAGACATTTTGGCAGAGAGAGGTACATCAATCTGTGTTAAAGTATTTGCCCAAAGAAGTTTTGGGTTTCCAGCTCCATGAAGACTTTGGTCTATTCTTATGGCTCTCATCAAACCCTCAAAAACAAGCTTGGGATAATATCACATATCACCTCAGTGAGATTTCGATGTTATTAATCATAACTGCAAAATCTAATAATACATCAAGCCTGTGTTTCTGTTAATTTCCTATTTTCCTGTTGGTCAAAACTTGCTTATTGCCATTTTAAGTAATGAAGCAATTATACTGTGTTAACACATAAAGATGATTACTGTGAAGTGTTTGCCATTAAGTACGTTTTCATATTAACCGTCAGCATAAACTCTGTTGTTCACTTACCTTATAATTTTCCACTTTCTGCTCTTTGTTAAGCTTAACCAGTAACTTCAACTCACTGGCCAGAGGTTAAAGAAAATGGGTATATTTTACAGGGTACGCCGTTAATGTAAAGCTCACTCACCCTCCACAGATGTGCTTCATTTCTATCTAATTGAACTTTGCCTCGCTGTGATTGGTCTCCCGCTGTTTGTGAATGGGAACACTGACTGGGAAATGTCATTCATGTGTTTGGCTCAGGCTCAGATTAAAGGTCCCATTATTGTCAAATGGCCCGCTGTTAATATCCCCAGGCACATTGCTCGGTGGAGGTCACCATGTTAATAGATACAAAACTAGCCCATTAGTATTTTGCATTCATGCTGTGCAAAGTAGGAGCTTTTAAACAGAGTCAAAGATAGTGTTAGAGTGTTGTTTTTTTTGATAATCATATGTTATGTTTGATAAGAACATTTCTACACATTGATCATGCTTACCATCAGTACAAGGCCATAACTTTCCATAAAATGATATTTTAAGCGTGTCATCTAATGTAATTTTATTATGTTGCAGGTCTACTTTCTCTTTCGGTGCTTAAACATCAGAATTAAAAAAAAGTAAAAACTTTACTCACATTTTGCCACTGATGCATAATGAAAGGTTGTGCGTTTCATCCAGCCCCTGAGGGCGCTCTTAAGGACACACATACTGAAAAATAGAATGTGGCTTCCATAAATGTTAAATCAACAACAAATGGACATATTGGCCTAATTTTGGACATATTGGATTGAAACCAGAGCTGAACACAGAAGGGTAAACATTGAAATTGATGGCATTGATTAAATTACTGGAATCTGCCTCAGGTGATGAAGAAAAAACAGTCAAGCTTGAATTTCTCGTGGAGGCTAAAGCCAAGCAGTAGAAGGACATAAGTCGATTTCTGGTGGAATGATGGGAAATTTGTATGATTTTCTCTGACTTTAATGTGTTGAGGGAGTTTTATTAATACTGGGTCTTCAAAAATTGATAAAATATCAATGTGGAAATGTACATTTTGTTCTGCATTGATGCTGCCAACAACATATTTCACCGCTATTGACGTAAAGATGACTAACATGCTCTTTCATGCATGTATATAATGGCTGGTGTTGCAATGGTAAGTTAAGCAGACTCCATTACTGGAAACATTGGTCATCCATTAGTAGGGTGTGTACATCCATGCCCTTTGGCAGAAATGGTAAAGGGCGGGGGCGAAAAAAAAAAATCTGCTTCCAATTGTTTCCAGCTTACCAGCCCGGTATGAAAAATATGTGTTGATATCGTTGCATTGATCCCGCATTGAGATAAAAGGCAGAGCAGGAAAATTGCACAAGAGAAGATATTTCATGCCCGAGGTCTTTCCATGGCTGCAGCTAGTAACTGAGTTGCAAACTGGATTTACAAGTGTACACATGTTGACATCGGTTTGCTTCTCAGTGTCTTTTTTTTTTTTTTTTTTTTTACACTGCACTACTATTTATTCAGACCTTTAATAATCCTCATCTACAATTATTTTTACTGAATGACAACATTTTTGATCATGTCTAGTGAGGAATCCAGTGGTGAAAGCTGCAGCTGCTAAACATGATATTTAAAAACATATATATTTCAGGGACTTGAAAATGATATGAAAAGAAATGAAGAAAGGCTTGTATGTATTTCATTGGAATTTGACCACTGATAATTAGCTGTGCTTGTTTAACCAAATAGTTTACAGAACAAATAATTGACTTTCTGTATTGTATTTTCACCAGTGTGTCTGTATTATGAAATAATGTGTACATATACTGAAATTGCTCAGTGCCCCTTACAATAAATGTGAACCCCTGTGATTTTTATGTTATGGATATCACTATTTATTAAGAATGTTCCAATGCATGAAAATATATCCCTGATTTCCAATGGTAGTGGACTTTACGATATTAAGGAACACATTCTCACTTTTGTACTTTTCTCCAGAGAAGCATGAATCAGCAGTTAATAAAGATTTTTTTTCAAAAGCTTGATTGATCGTTTAGTCTATAAATTGTCAGAAAATAGTAAAAACATGTAATTTCCCAGAGGCCAACATGACCTCCTCATGCTTGTTTCGTCTGAACCCAAAGATTTTCAATTTTACAATCATAAAAAAAAACAGAGAAAAAACTACAAATCCTCTCACTTGACAAGTATGACCTTTCACATGAGAGCTGAGCTTTTACCAACTATTGGTATTTTATTGCTGTAATTTTGTTACCGTTTTTTGATTTAGTTTCAGAATGCCATTTCTGTTTACTTACGGCAAATTATCTCATTAATATTTTACAGTGCATGACTTTTCTCTGGATGAATGTTTTGTTTTGAGTCCTGCATCAATTTAACATGGCACTTCTATAACACAGACAGTTAAAGAAGTATCAAAATTGATGCAGCAGAACCAGAGATATTGTCTCTTTTAATCCAAACATTCTTTTACCTTGTCAAGACCTCAAGTGCCATTACTTGAGGCAATTTATCCCTTTGCACAGCTTCTTTTGGAGCCATAAAAGTCAAAGCATTTTTTTCATGAATACAGTATTCCTTGAAATCTGTAAACAGCTTTGATGTATAAAATTGTACCAAATCTCCTTCCTTTTGTCCAACACATTCTCTCTGTTTCTTTTCTTTTTCTAGTAGTTTGTGTCCTGGCGAGGATGATGACAGCATACCCCCCCCCCCCCCCCCCCCCCCCCCCCCCCCCCCATGGCCACAGGATGGGAGTTAGTGAGTCATTCATTCATTCATGGAATACATCCCAAGGGGTCGACGTGACGTGGAGAATAGATGGTCACAGTTTCTAAAGAGAAACAAAGTGGGTTTGTGACCGGAAGACTGTCTGCTCAATTTCCTGGAACGTCTGGGAAAGGAAATGTTTCCTCTGGTTCAGTATCTGTTTCAATGTTGAGGTTTCCTTGAGCAAGGCACTGGACCCTGAACCACTTGCATTTTTTGGATCTGTCGAAAGAAGTTTTTTTAATGTAACTGTGAAAAAAAACATACTGCAACACAATTTATGTAATATTAAATGAGTAGACTTTTTTTTCAAAGACCCAGCACTAAATATGGTATCCTTTGTAGAATGAATATTTGAATCTAGTCATATTTAGTCTGTGTGTATATTGTGTAGAGTAACTATTGATTGACAGATAATTCTTGCATTAATAAACATCTGCATCTTATTAAATTAACTTCTTTGGCATCAAAACAGAAACTACACACTTCATTATCATTACTGAGAAAAGTTTCTAATGCGTTAAAAACCTTTCAGCCTGTATAAAAAGTTGGATTTTCATACAGTTCCCTTCAGTGTAATTCTGGGTTTTAATGAAATCATAATATTTATCAACCATAAACATCCATTTCAAGTTCAATATAAAAAAATCACCAAATTTGAGAGTTATGTGAAAGGTCTTTCCACTACAGTAATTTCAGTGTTATAAATAACTTTCTTCTAGACTATTTTGTTGTTTGTTGTCTTGAATTAAACCTCATTACACAAGCACTGCAAATGCATCACTGCCATGGTTTGGCATGTGAGCATCATTGCCAAGCAGTACTTGAATCATCACATAAGAAAAGAAAATAACCCTGATCCTCTCCCCTCGCTGCGTGCCCACACCATGATGAAGCTCTTTTGATGGAGATTAATCACCTCCCAACCCCCCTTTCTTTCCCAATGTGGCTTATTCCAGTTCTTTCTCTCTCTCTCTCTCTCTCTCTCTCTCTCTCTCTCTCTCTCTCTCTTCTCTCTCTCTCTCTCTCTCTCTCTCTCTCTCTCTCTCTCTCTCTCTCTCTCTCTCTCTCTCTCTCTCTCTCTCTCTTTTGCTGGCGAGCATTTTTCCCCCTCCTGCTAATCGCTGAAACATTTTCAGGCAAGCTGAGTGCAGACTGGTTTGAGTGATCAAGCTAAATTGCCTAAGAGGCCATTAATAGTTTATAGGGCCGAGGCTGATGAAAGACAGGCAGGAGGAGAAGGAGAGGAAAGCTAATTAAATCAGTGTCGGGGGGTCGCTGGTGTCTTGGGCTGGCATAGTGGGCCGTAAAGATTACCATTATCACTTTCATTACCCCGGCTGATTGTTTAGAGATGGGGGGTTGGTGGTATGGAGGGACACATGGCACCAAATTGCTTTGCTGTCCCCATTTACAAACCTCTGACAATTTCCATTATCGTAAAGTTACAGCGCAGGGGGTAAGAGATTTGATTTCACAAACAATACTCGCCCACCCTCTGTTATATAATTTTCATGGTTCACTGGAGTTTTAGATTTATAGATACATCGTAGAAACACCTCAGTTGGGACAACATTATATTGGTTAGAAAGACGCCCACGTTCAACACTTCATTGTCCATTTTTTTTTGCAGATGATACAATTTTATATGCCACAGGCTCCACCCAAGTCCAGGCCCTGACTCGTCTTCAGTCTGCCTTTGATGCTTTCCAAATATCACTCCTTAATCACAGACCTGTTTTAAATGCAGAAAAGACCAAGTACATGGTATCCTCCACCTTCACTGGAAACTCAGACGATCCAGCCATTAAAAGTCTAAATGGCACCCGTATTATTACCCTTGCTGAGTCATACAAATACTTAGGAATTTGGCTGCACAGCAGACTATCATTCAAGAGTCATATTCAACATTTGACACAGAACTTAAAAAGCACATAGGCTTCTTCTACAGAAACAAAGGATGTCTGTCTTCTTAAAACTGTAAATCTACCGTGCAGTCAACCTTCATGTCTGCCCTTGAATATGGAGATATTTCGTATTGTCATGCTGCCCCATCAGCACTTCCAGTTAAAACCCTGTGTATCATAATGCATTACACTTTATCACAAATGACAAATGACATAGCCACCATTGTTCTCTGTGTCAAAAGGTTGATTGGACTTCCTTACAGACAAGAAGACATAGCCATCTCTTGTTTTTAATCTACAAAGCTCTACTGTTGTAGCTTCCAAACTACCTCACATCTCTTCTCTCATTTAAATCCAGCACACGATCCCGTAATTACTTAACCTTAGATATCCCTCTTGTCCACACTAATACTGGTAGAGCTGGTCTCAGGTACTATGCACTTTTAAAATTAAACAAACTTCCCTCAAACCTTAAGTCTTACATTCCTCTTGGAGATTTCAACGCTTTATTTGATGCTTTCTACATTTCTTCCAACTGTTTTTAGTAATTTCTTGTTTATTAATAATAGTAATACTATTACATAGAGCACTTTGATACTCAAAGACGCTTTACAAAATCAAAGACAATTAAAACAATACAACCATACAGAATAAATGAAAAAACAATCAATAAAAGCAATGCAGAGAAAAAGAAACACAATAGAAAAATAAAACAAAAGAAAAAACATCAAACATTAAACATTAAAAGCAGATTTGAAATTTTTTTTTAATTCAATCATGGAGAGATTTGGGGAGTGAGTTCCAGAGAATGAGGGAAGGTTCTGCCCCGCCAGGTCCGGTGCTTGGTCCTGAGAGGGGGTGGAAAGGAGATTAGCATCTGATGAACGGAGGTTACGGGAGGGAGTGTACGGGTGGATCAGGTCAGTGAGGTAAGAGGGGGCGAGGTTGTGGAGGGATTTGAAGGTGAGGAGTTGCAGTTTATATTGGATGCGGTGAGGGATGGGGAGCCAGTGGAGGTTCTGGAGAATGGGAGGTGAGAACGGGTTTGAGTGAGGAGTCGGGCAGTAGTGTTTTGGATATACTGGAGTTTATTGAGAGCTTTGGAGGTGGAAACAAAGACAATGTTGAATGAATGAATATGTTACAGTAGTCTAGTCGATTTTGGCGGCTAAAAAAGAGAGAGATTGTGTAGTTGTGTTGTTCCTGTCCTGATTGTGTTCTTGTCTCATGAATGTTTCCTGTTGTAAGGTTTTTCTTGGTAAAGAGAACTTAAACTCCTGCGACCCTGCGTCCTCATATGTAGACATTACATTTTGGGTTTGCTGGATCTTGTATTTCATTCTGCTTAACTTTGACCTGTTCTCCTCGATCACTCACACTTTTCTGTGCTACCTAGTGGAAATAAAAACACTATACAGCGTAAAAATTAGATGGCAGCCATCTTGGCTGAATCAAATATGACTAATTTTAGCAATAGTCACAAGCTACAACACTGCTAATCAGGAAGTACTCATTTGAAGACACTGGGACTCATTTGAGGACATTGGGATTATTATCATTCGTGCAAAGTGAAGGTGTGAATGTAAGGAAATAGTTTTATACACTGGTGAATTAATTGTGTTATACAGTAAAATAAACCCATTGTCCCTATATGAGGACATTATTTTTCTCAAAAACTACTTCCTGCTCAAAGACAATCCTTAGTTTTTGTACTTATTAGGGCCGACTAATCCCAAATATCTAGGAGAGATTAAAAATGCATACCAAACAAAAGCTCAAGTCTCAGGAGGTTCTCAATGAAACTGCCTGATAAAAAAAACAAATAATATTAATGATAATAACAATTCATTGGCCACAGCAGCAAATACATAACAAGTTTGTGGACAGAGCATTATACCCATACTGTAAGTAATTATTAATATCCTCCTATACAGCTTCCATTATTTTAGGAGCTTCCACCAGATTTTGGAGCCTGGCCACAGTAAGTCTCTCTGAGGTCAAACACTGATGTTGGGCGATTGTCAGTCATGTTGGGTGAGAGACTGTATGTGTTCCAGTTCATCCCAAAGGTGTTCAATAGGGAATAAAGTCAGGGCTTTGTGCAGGCCAATTTAAGTCAGGTTTGACCAAAGTTGGACACACACTGTTGTCTAAAATATTATTCTTTGATGTAGCATCACAATTTTTTCTTAATTGGGACCAAGGGGCCTTGACCAAACCATGAAATATAGCTCCAGACAAAAAGTACACATACTGTATGTAGACATTGCTATCCATTGTCCTTTTAAAATGTAGTCAGTTACAATTAAAAAGTTGAAGAAAACTACTCCTAGTACTTAAATGCACTTAGTTGTCTTGCTTTTTATTTTACTGCTTTTGCCTTGTCTGTCAAAGCACTTTGTGAACTTTGTTTCTTAAAAGTGCTATATAAATAAAGCTTATTATTATTATTATTATTATTATTATTATTATTATTATTATTATTATTATTATTTTTATTATTATTATTATTATTATTATTATTATTATTATTATTATTATTATTATAGTTATCTCTCCTCTTTAAAATAAAAAAAAACAAAACAAAAAAACAACAACAAAGATATAACACTGTATATCCCATTTTCATTTTTTTCCATTTCTACTGTAGCTCAGTAGCTCATCTTCTTCTTTTATTTTTATCATACATTTTATTTAATGAGGAGGGAAGGTGGTGTAAGACTCTGGAGAATGAAGCATACATTGTTCAATGTTATATAAAGTGATAACAATAACATGTGTATAGCAATAAAAAACAACTATTAATAAACTCTGAAAATAAGAGTAGGGAAAATGTGTGGGAAAAGGCTGTATGCATTGTCTCACATATGATCTGCCATGCATTTCACCCACTGTTTGTCCAGTGAGGCAATAACAGCAATGACCTTGTTCCCATAGCAATCTGTTGTTCATTATTGGATGCCGGTTTGGACCGGGCCTGTAACTCTTTCATACTTCTCTCGTCCACCCTTTCTTTCAGCTCCTGCCATGGACGGGGTTCTGCCAGCCTGGGCGGTTTAACACAGTGTGCTGCCACTGGGTTGGGTTTATAAATATGCGCTAATGAGCTAGCCGCTGATTATGCTGTGGCACGCTTACTCATTACCCCAGATCACCATGGAGACGATGTCTGCGGAGGCAGCAATGGATGCCATGGTACTCACATATGGAGCAGCATATATCGTGATGCAGAGAAAGTATATTTTAAATAAACACCCACTAATGAGGGGTCAAAACAATCTGAGGGAGAATTAGATGTGCATTAGATAATGATGTTAATAATAATTACTTACATTAACAATCTATATAAACAGGCCATTTCATACCAAAAACTTTATCATTATATATCATTTATACCATATGCAACTCCACATGTCTCAACACGTCTGTCTGTGCAGACACCCAATGTGAAGTATAAACAGATCTTCATGTGTACATACTGTCTGCCCTGCTGTTCGTGGCTATGTCCATTTTGGGGTATATCCAGCCCCTGAAGCCAGGTTATGCTTGAAACAAAGTGGTTTTCACAAAGTATCATTCATACATGTCTAAAAGGCAAAAGTGTTTATATTTGTTCCAAATGACTACACTTACGTAGAGTGAAAAGCTTGTCGTCATAGATAGGGGTGACACATGATGAATCATATAAATGGGAAAAAAATGGTGCTCAGGTACCTGAGTCCCTTTGAAGTCATTTGCGGTGTTGCACTTGGTTGTACACTCAAAAATTGATGGAAATAATTGTGTGAAAATGAAAAAAAAAGAGAGGGAGAGCAATTCAATCGAACAATTCAATTTTGTTTGAAGAATCATGAAGACTACTGAGTCTACAGCCTTATAGGGACTCTGTGAGACTGTATTTGGTACAGTTTTTGATCTAAATCCAAACATCAGTAGGCCTATGCTAAAATTCACCATCTTAGTTTTAGTTTATGTTAACATGCTTATATTTGCTAATACAAGGTACAGTTGATGAGAATGTCAGTGGTTTATGACAAAAATACCTGCAAAAACTATGCAAAATAGTGCTGGACGAATTAAACTGAATTTTTAGCAAATTTGGCACCAAATTTCTTGGAAATCCAATAGTTGTTGAGATATTTCAGTCTTGACTGAAGTGGTGAAGCGACATGACTAGAAACTAAAGCTGGGTTTCGGTAAGGTATCAACCAAAATAAATCGATACCAAGTAGTATCAAAATGTCTCCCATCAAACAATATTTGCAGACCATCTTTTTTGAAACCCAGAGCTAGAAACTGACTCTTTGTATGGACTTGCTAACAGCCAATCAACACAAGTGTTCTTCGATTTAATGCGGCGTGTGATTGGCTCACTGCCACAGCAGCTACAACCCGTCAGTGGTGGTGAAGTCGTGGTGAATTTGAGTTAGCGCGCTTAGCAGTTCAGCAGCCAAGATGCCACCTAAACGCTGTAAAGTGTGGCTACACTACATACCTGTTATGCCAGATAAAAGCAATTTCACAAAATGTGGAATGGGTATGGAAGGAAGTACTCAATTAGTATCGGTATCACTTTAAGTGCTTGGATTGGCACTGGTATCGTATTTTTTTAAATGATACCCAGTCATTATAGAAACCAACATTTTCTTGATCTGTGAACCTAATCCTAATTGTATGGCATGTAGTATCTTTTGACCATATACGTATTGTTATATTGGAAAAATATATAGCTTGCACAGACAGATGAGTATGTCTACATTTGTATAATTAGCTGATCCAACAGTGGTATTCATTTTATCAAAGCTAAAGTGCAAATAAACCCATCAAAAAATATATAATACACATTCCTCTATTGCTCAAATGTTGATGAATAACACATACAATATTTTGAGGCATGGCAGGAAACACAAGAGAGAAATAAAGAGAGAGAAATAAAAGGGAAAAAAAGATTGGGAATCCTGCCTTATGTAATTTGTTGCTGACAAAACCCTGCAGTGTTTATACAAAAAGCAGAGACATATGAAAAATTAGATTTAACGATTCACCAGTTAGTGTAACGGAGTCCATATCTCAGCTAATGACTGTCTCTAAAATGTGTGCTGAAATAGGCTTATTGACTTTTGCTGCCTGCAGTGTATGAAATCAGCTTGATGCTGTTGTCCTTTGCTCTCTGCAGTGGTACTGTACTTACTGTTTCTGGTCTGGTCCAGCACCAAACTGGGAGAGGAGATTAGAGGGACAGTCTGCCTGCTGGATCTCAGCCCTGCTTCTATAAACCATGCTTTTGGGGAGGGTTATGTAAACAGCCAATCTAAAATGTCAAAATGGATTATGCAATGAGGCAAAATTCACTGTAGACATTGACTTTTTTTGGTCTCTGTTTTGTTGTTTTCTTAAAATTGTATTGTTTCGTCCAAAAAACGCCTATGTGCTCTTAGTGTGAAGTGGCTGGTTACCATATTTAGCAAGAGCTGAAGTCATTTAACTGCACAGTGGCCCAACTCCTGCAACTACTGAAGAATTGCAGGGACATTTTGGCTTTAGTCTCTATTATACTACCAGCTCGAATAACAACGATATAGCTGAGAGGCATTTCATTTCAAAGGCATTTCATTTTACTTTATGGATGTTTTAAATGGAGAGTTTCAAGTGGGGGTTAGTTTATAAGGCAACAAATGAAGCCTAATTTAAACTTTTCTTTGGACAAATACATTTAACTATTCTTAAAAGATTCAAGTGTAATTTAAAACTAATGTTACACATTATTGAAACACTTGAAGCACTGAAATGCCATCTAATTGTACACACTTTAGTGTGCAGCCCTTAATGAAGAAACCTTCTTCATTAAATCCTTGTTAAAGCTCCTTCTTTAACTATCCAGGTCGTATATGCTTGTTGAATCTCTCATACAAACTAAAATTAAATGCACTAGCCTTTTTTCCATCTTCTAAAATGCTCTCGTGACTAGAATGTATCAGTATATTCAATTTAAATCCAAGATTGTAGTTTAAACATGGACGTGGCAACTGCAAAATCACTAAGATTGCTGGAAGAACTTTTATCCACCGACGGAGAAGAAGTATTAGATTTTATATTAGAACATATTGTGTATTAGGGATAAAACAGAAATATACTGCAGCTTGTCACTACTTGAATCTATTTTAGCCATTTCAACCAGTTCATTTAACCTGCCATGAACAGTCCTTTTCGAAAGCTTTCAAGGAGACAATTACCCACTGTAGATCTGTAAGTGATATCCAAGTGGAGCATCATTTGTAGGCCTATCTGTACGAGGGGTTCAACATTCAGCTGTGGGTAGTTACTGCCTCATTTGAACCCTTAAAAACGTGGGAAGTCGGGCCACCATAATAGCCAGTTTTCTATATCAGTTATTGCCCTTCACTTAAAATGTGAAAAAAGGCAAGAAAGTCTCCATATTCAATGACATAATCTGTATTTTTATCACTGCCTTCTGACATAAACAACTTTAATCAAATCCGAGGTCCCTTTTGGCAGGACAACATGTTTTGTTATTGCATGCCCTCCGAAACCATTACTGATCTGATCTTGGGTTAAATCAACTTCTTGGTGCTTATGCTTAAAACAAACCAATGTTGACTTTTGTAGGAAATGGAAAGCGAACAGAAAACTTCCATATCAATGTCTGACATTTTCTTAATCCATCTAGCTTCCCGGACTGACAGATTGAAGTCATAATTCCTACAGCTGCTCGAGGGCTTTGTTACTTCGACATAAACATATGTCGTTAATAGTTATTTGTTTAAACAACTGATGCTGTCGTTTCTTTGTGAGAGGACAGTCTCCACTGCACCAAAAAGACCAAAACATTTTTTATCCCCATAGCAGTTTATAAAAACACCTCAGAGTAACATACATTACAATAAAAGCAACACATTAATGAATGAGTTAAAACACAAATGCCATCTTTTTTATCTTGTTACATCCTTTCAAAATGTGTTTCCACAAACTGATGGAAATATCCTGATTTACAACATTCAGTTTTGCCAGCGTTTCATACATTTGTTGAAGACGTGTGCATCATATTACTGGGAACATAACTAGTTTGGTGTGTGTGATCTTCCCTTTGTGTCTGTGAGTTTCAACATGGCCATCAGCTCAGTCTCCCGCTGCTGTTAATGCTTCTGGTAGTGCTGAACTGTTCTGCTGCCAGGCTCTGTAATGGAAAAACAGAGGGTCCAGGCTATGGGATGTCCAAGTACTGTTTGTTCGTGTGTGAGTGTGTGTGTGTGTGTGTGTGTATGTGTGTGTGTGTGTGTGTGTGTGTGTGTGCGTGTGTGTGTGTGTGTGTGTGTGTGTGTGTGTGTGTGTGTGTGTGTGTCTTTGTGTGGCAGCTATGCAAGTGCAAGGAGAGAGTTTATTTGTGTGTGTGCATGTGTCAGCATGTGTGGGTGTGGGTATGCACATGCTCTAGAGGTTTGTAGCAGTGGTGTATGTATGTTTGCATGTGTGTGTGTGTGTGTGTGTGTGTAAATTGAGCGGGGGAGGAGGAGGGGGGGTGTTTGTGTATGTGGACATGGTTTGTATGTGTGTGCATGTTTGTGTGTGTGTGCCTGTGTCCATTTTTCGTGTGTATTTATGACAGCACCATGCCACGAAGGAAATGAGTTTACCTGCATGTTTGTCAGACACACACACACACACACACACACACACACACACACACAAACACACACACACACACACACACACACACACACACACAGAAAGAGAGAATACATCCATGACCAATGACCACATTTGACCTGTGTGTGTGTGCATGTGTGTGTGTGTGTGTGTGTGTGTGTGTGTGTGTGTGTGTGTGTGTGTGTGTGTGTGTGTGTGTGTGTGTGTGTGTGTGTGTGTACTCTATACAAGTACACATGCCCGGCTGTTGGACTGCCTTTGTGCATGTGTGCCTTCCTGCATCTGTTTGCGCATTCACAACATGAGAATCAAAAGCAAATGAGAAACATGGGACGGGTGGAGGGGGCATTTGGGAGTAGGGCGGGGTTGTTTTTGGGGGGGTGGGGGGTGGAAGGGGGAGACAGCTCTGTAACATCTGCAGGTCTACTCCCACATTCAGGGAATTCCTTCTAGAAATGTACACTATTTGTCTCGGCCGATCGGAGCGGGGTGGGTAGGCCTTCTTGACTTTGACTTCAATATTGTGTATATTTTTTTTCTACTGATACGCTGCACCGAGGAAATGAATTTCGGTTGCAGAGAGACAAGAGCGACAGAGGGGAGGAGGGGGGGGGGTTGGGATGGTTTTCATTTAGCTCTCTTTATGAGTCAGGACAAAGCTAGCCGGGTCAGAGAGCTGCGTGCGAGGAGAAGAGGGAGTTCACTTGTCTGGTTGATGTATGACAAATGCATGTAGGAAACGCAGGCAGAGGGGAATTGGATTCCTAGCTTCCCTGCGAGACGGCAATGACTCTTTTTTTTTTTTTCTCCCATTCTCTCCTCCCTCCAGGCGATGAGGTTATGGATTTGGAAAGGTGTGAATACTGATGATGAATAGTAATATTGTTAGCTTGAATGGAGTGCTTAGATGGATGGAGCTCGCGCTGACTTTTGATTATGTCGCCTGCAGAAGGATCAGATGCCCCCGTGAGACTTTATAGGGTGTTATCAGTTGTAAATGGCAAAATAAATGGCAAATAAATTCCACATCTTGTAGTTACATCTGTTTGCTTTTACATGTGTCACTTGCAATATGGAGAAATGTAAACAGACGCACACATGCACACATAATTTGGAAGGGTGGACAAAAATCATAGAAACACACAAACGTATAAGCAGACACAGTGGCTGAGAAACAGAAACACAGGCAAACACACATCTAATCAACACACACATGCAGATGTACATGTGAATTTTGTTAACATACTGTATATATACACAGAGACATACATACATACATGCACTCAAATATTGTATGACAGGAGATATAAAAGCAGATATACATACAGAAACCTCACATTCTGTGCTTAACAAGTACAGATATTTTTGTAAAAAAGACTGATTCAACTCCTTTACTCAAGTAAAAGTAAGAAAGTACAGGCTCTGAAATGTACAAAAGTAAAAAGTGAAAATGAATTTTTACCATCAATGATACACAATACCTCTTTTGTTACCTTGGCAAAACGAAAAAAAGTTCTTGGCACACAAAATAAGATAGTTTTCCTCTTTTATTAACAACCTGCACAGAAAAAAATCACTGGACACAATCTAGGTTTGCTGCAAGCCAAATTTCAGACAGAACATGTATACCGGGGTGACACAGAGTGCATACTTCAAAAGAAAGGAAAAAAAAAGATTGTTTTTCTATTGTTTAATGCATATCATGTCTTCTTTTTATAATGTCACAGAGGTTGAAACAAGTAACCAGCCTGTTTTGACAATGTAAGGAGTAGAAAGTCCAGATATTTGTGGTCAAGTGTACTTCTCACCTCTGCATGCATGGTTTATACCCACCAACAAACATTATTTGTGAATTCTTTCAGTAACATCTGCAGCCCCCGAGCAACTGAAAAGAGCTCAGAGTCGAACAAGAAGTAAATGAGATCCAAAAGATGTCCTGTGGAGTGAGAGTTTCTATTTGGCCCCCAAATCTCCCATCGCCCCTCCTCTGAGAACAACAATACTACAGTAACTTTCCACATCTGTATTCCCTGCTCCTTCACCTTTTAGTGGAACTGCTGACATGTTTGTTCACAACCAATTTCCTCCTGTTTTGAGTATTGTTTGCAAAAAAAAAAAACAGTCCTGTGCTGTTTTAGGAAAAAGACTGAGCCTTTTCTAGATAAAAAAGGAAAAGAACTTCAGTAGGAATGAATGGGCTAAAATGCAACACAGGGAAATCAGAAAGTAATGAGAGAAAGACTCACACATTGTTGGTTTAGGTTTCGAGTTTTAGATGGCTCATAACTCCTTGAGACAGCAACATTTTAATACCTAATTTTTAATCCATTTTTTTTAATCATCTGTCAACTTTGGTCCTCTCTGATCACTGAGCTCTCTCTTTTACCATGAGCCAATCAAAACTGAGGCTTTACAGAGGTTTCTTTGCAGTTATTGTTCTATCTGCTTTGCTGTAGTATCTTTAACTGTCTTATTTTCCTTCACTTTTTATTTGCTAATTAATTATTTAATTTATTTGAATTTCTTATGGCAGGTAGGCCAAAAGTGTGTCAATTTTCCAGCATGTAAATTTCAGCCTAGATTAATCGGTGTTACCATGTACACACAGATATGTTAAAATTAGCATGAAAACAGATGAATGTAAACACTTAATTCTTGTCATTATTATGTTTTTGCTGTCTGTTTAAAAGTGAGCTGGTGAGAATTGCCTATTGGGTTGTGGATGTGGGATTTTTAAATGATAACATATTTAATGCAATATGATCTTAACCAGATTATGAGTTAATATTCGAGCAGATAAAAGATAATGCCATGAAAATAAAGAAGCAGGTAAAGTAAACACAATCAATGAAACACTACCAGTGAACAAATTACCTCCTAAAAATATCGATCACCTGTTATTTATTAGTGGGGGCAGAATTCAATTAGCGGACCTCCATCATGGCAGCCCTAATTCAAACCACACAAGGTCGAACGAGGGCGCGGTATGTTTATCTCTAGCTGATGAAGTGCTACATGGTCTGGTTCAATGGCCGTTACGTTCCTCCTCACGAAACCCTCCCTTACCCAGCCATCAGCCCATGACCTTTAACCTCCAGCATTAGGGCTGGCCAACATCTGGTTGGAGGCACCCTGCCGCCGCTGCTGATGTGGAAAAGGGAGGGAGGAAAGGCTGGTGGGTGGTGCTGGTCCACATAATTCACACCTCAACAGATGAAGAAGGCTTTGAAGCCGCCATTTCAAAGAGCTGGTTCTGTTTGTCCGTGCCGGGGGTCAGCGGGTCGAGGGCGTCAGGAATCATTTAAATATTATGCCTTGGTTTTTATGTTGCAATACACACATGGAAAGACAGTTTAAATGACATCTTAGATCACATTCTGTCTTAAAAAAAGAAACAGAGAGAGTGATACTTGACCAGTCACTCATACCAGCCCAAACTTTATTTTACATTTCTCATACTGGCAGACGTTTTGGCTGAGAAATCTCAAAGCCTGTGGTAGTCCTGGCATAACTGAGAAGGCAGAGTGATATAAAGGTTAAGAGGGGCTTTCCCTGCAAGTTCGAGGTCACAAGTTCAGTCTCTTACATCAGCCAATCTTGTACATTAACAGCCTTGAGAGTCTTTGAGCGAGACACTGAGCTCCTCCCTGAGAGCCTCTCTGGATAAGACAGCTAAATGCCTCAGTCAGCTAAATGCCTCAGATGTAAATTTCTGTGTCTTGTTAGTAGACAGCTTGACAGTGGCATTCATCTCTACCAGCTCCTCAGCTGTGGCCCAATTCTGATGACAGCTTTCATTTTTTTTTTTTGCTCTCCTGCATGTAAAAATTCCCTTCATTCACCGGCAGCTGCAGAAGCCAGTCACTCTGAACGTCAAGTCCCATCTGCGCATCCCCCTCGCCGAGGATGTGACCAAACAAGCGAAAGCAGAAGCACAGTGGCTTTCAACGGCGCCATATGTTTTCCATATTCACACTCTAAATCAACACTGCAAGGCAAATTGTGTTTTCGTTTGAGTTGGCGAATTATGCAACAAAAGCACATGCTGGGTATGAAAAAGAATGTGCTACCACTGATCAAAAATGCGCTGTGAAGAAACCCCCCACCTCCAGTCACGTCTTAGAAAAATACAACTGCCTTTCACATGATTCACATTCCAAATAGGAGCACTAAGCGGCACTTATACAACATGACTGGGTGAAAGTTGGTTTCATAAATCAGTCCTTCAATTCTCCTACTAGAAGCACAAAAAACAACATTAAATGTATTTGTTTTTTTATGTCTTAAGGCCAAACAGTTGGAAACAATCCAACATTTTGCACCCTGGCATCTCAAAAAAAATGATTATAAGCATTTGTGATTGAGAGTGTTGTATGTTGTTCAAATTGCAAAGCCATTTGCGGTTTCTTATTCTATTTTAGGCTACAAAAATGAAATACTTGACTGAGTAGAGGTTGGAAAAGACATATGTGGAATTTGCAGACTTACATTACATCACCAAAATTATGTGGGCACTGAACATTAAACACTTATGTCATTGTGACCATGAGCTTACAGCCTTCTTTTTCCTGTGAAGGCTCTCCACAAGATTTTTTAACTTGGCAGCAAGGATTTTCTTCCATGCACAAGACAATCCGACTACTGGACATAATATTGATATTACACACAGTCATGCAAAACTTGGGATTTTTTTCCCTAAAATATCTATAAATGTCAACAACGATATGGTTATGGTTAGGGAAAGATCATGGCTACATTTTCCTTTTTGAGTACACAAACTCAAGTCTCCTGGACTAAAGTTTGATCAAGTACATGCACATTCATCGTCCCCACCCTGACCTCTACTCCCTTACATTAGGGTCTACCTAAGGTCAGCCACTGATATTGAGCAATAAAACCTAGCACACTCTCTGCATTGCAGTTTATCCAAATGTGATGGATAGGGTGGAATTTAGGCCTCTGTGAAAGGCAGTCAAATACTTCTATGCCAAACTGGGAAAACCATTTCTCTATGGGGTTGGCTTTGTGCATGGAGGCCTGCAACTCAACACACTATTGCCACTTTTTTATCAATTGGAACAAAGAGGCCCTACCCAAACCATAAAAAATAAGCCAAGAGCAAAAATAGACAGTGATTTAACTTTTGAAACTGTTTTCCTAAGAAAAACAAATTCATCAGTATTTCCAGCGAATCACATCCAAGTGATGAGGCCCTCTTGCTGCCAGACCCTTGTCAGTTTGAAGCAAAGGAGGACTGAGTGTTAAGATAAGTCCATAGAGAGAGGAGGTCAGGGTGGTTGGATGGGTCAATGAAACATTTGATTGGACCATGACCAGTTCCATAACCATAACCAAGTGGTTATTATTGTAATCATGATGACAATGGCCTCTTAACCTTAAAGTAAATCCAAAATACAATGTTTCCCAAACCTAACCAAGTTGTTTTGTGCCTAAATGTAACCAACCCTTGACCATAGCATTGTCAGGTCGCTTTTGTTTGGGGCAAATCAAAGTAATAAACAAGGAGCAAGCTAAAACTGTTGTGATTCATACTGGAAAAGTTTTGTTTAAAGAACCTTAGCTGCATTGGTTCCTTGGTCACCAGAAACGTCATGCTCAAAGATGGAGACAGGTTAACGCTGGCTGCTAGGGATCAAGTGTATGACAGTAAGTAAAAAGGATGGCCCTGAACTGTTTAAGTTGGCATCCTAACAAACACTTTGTCCATTGACGTCCTGCAAGAAAACTCTGTAAGATCAAATTCCCGCCCTCGCTTTCCATGTTTCTGAGGAAATCTTGAAGTGTTTTTCATCCCTAAGAAGAGTTAGTGAGGCGATGGAGTGAGTTAGCGCATGTGCCAAAAAACAGGCATGAGGAAGTGATAGTGGCTATGTTTGGGATTGTGAGCCAAAGGGGGAAGGCGCAAAGGCATGTCTGAGTGTGTGTGTGTGTGTGTGTGTGTGTGTGATTGGACTTCTGCCAAAAGGTGTCATATTTGAAGGGTGTTCATCCCTGCACTGTTCTAACCTGCTGGATGTGTATTATGTAACAGGCCATATACACAGAGAGCCACACACTTATACACTCACCTGACCCATATCACCCTGCTCTCTGAAAGAGCATTTCCACTCAATTTATGCCTTGTGTCTTTAGGGAAGAGCTTAGAAAAGAAGGGCAATCTGTGTGTGCAATTGGCCAAATAGGAAAAAACAGAGGAAAACGGAGTGAGAGAGAAACCTATGGGGGGAAAAACAAGAGACATGAGGGTTTTGTAATTGTCTGGTTGTTTCCTCTCAAAGCAGATCAGATTATGTTATCTGCTGTTATGTTGAAATAACCTGGCTGGTGAACAATGCATGGCAAAGAGCCACACAATTCTGTCTGTCACAATTCTCATACTGTGTAAATCAAACAAAATAGTGTTTAAATCTTAATGTAATACATGTCTGAACACCATGAAAACCTGTTCAGAGACCAAGGACATTTCTTAAGTGTTTGGTTTTCCTACTCACTGTGGCTGCCAATAGGTTAGGGTTGAAGTTCTGAATCCAAATCCAGTATCCAATCTGCTGATTGAGTTGGAACCTTTCATATTCTCTTACCAGCTTTTTTATTAAGACCTTAAAAGGTAACATTCAAGGAAACTAACATTAAATGCAGAAAATGGTAGTGTTTATAAGAATATTAGCTTGTTTGTTTGCAAATTAGCACTTAACATAAAGTAAAGCTGGAACTTATGGTAATGTCTTTTGTTCTGCTCTTATTGGAGCTATTTAAAAGTCAGCGGATTGTGAAATTCAATTGGATCATTTGGGAACAATGAATGTCGATACTAAAGTTCAAGCAATATATTTTTTGTTACAATAGATGATTTATTTCATTGGAAGAGTTAAAAACTTTGAACTGAAGTTCATGAAAAGTTGTTAGAAATTATCCTCTGGGGACATTGAATTCATACCAAGTTTTATGGTAATCAATCTAACTGCTGTCAAGACTTGACTTTGGACTAAAGTGGTGGCTTGCTGACCAACCAACAGAACAACTGATGCTGCCTGTTTAATAAAAAGTGGACATATAATATATTTTGTCAGTTTTGGAGCTAAAAAAACCCCCAGATATTTTTGTAACTTTAAGCCAAAACCACAATGGGGCCAGCTTTTTGAGCCCATTATAGCACAATATCCCACATCGATTAATTTAATCAAAGCTCTTGTATGAACTGTTTTTAAACATGCCAAGTTATGTAGCTCTTAAAGAAGGGATACATTTTATGTTGATGGTTAGTTGTGGATAAGAGAAGAACTGCGTAACACTTCTATCATAGTTCAAACAGCTAATGCCACCATGGGTGAACAAGAAAAGAATAAACATGTCAAATTTATATAGATAATCCAATTAAATGGCCAATAAGCTTTAGAAGTACAAATCAATCTCTGGCATTAAATATTTTACCATAAATGTTTATTCAACTTAGTTACGAAACTGCAGATACTTCATTTTCTAACGGCTGAAACATTAGAGCATGTTGCAATTCAGGCTACACCCCAATGAGTGATGTCACTGCAGATGTTTTGCTTTGACAGCTAATGGAAAACACCTGCTGTAACATCATTCATTAGGCTATCACTGTTTTTCCTCTAACACAAAATAGACATTATGAAAGAAGCATTAAATCACAACCAATGTGTCCATATTTTAAAAAAAGTAACCAAAAAGGAGTAACTTCTTATCCTACAACACTAATGACTGTAGGTTTTATGTGTGTACTTTAAAAGGTTTATGAGACTCAAGAGATAATGACTTGAAACATCCACAATGACTATTAAATAAACCAAAAGATGGGGAGAGAGAGAGAGAGAGAGAGAGAGAGAGAAGAGAGGGCTGTTTGGCCAAAAGTTACATAACATTTCCAGGCTGGCAGAGGCCCCGGTAATAAATGCGCTCCATATCCATCACATAGTCAAATTACAGGACTAATGCCCCAGACCCATGCAGTAATAATCCTTCATGCTTTGCTCCTGGATATTCCTTTTGAAGATCAGTTACCGGTCAGCTTCAGGTCGTTACAGATCTAAAGTATCGTTTGTGTCTCTGACTTTTATCAGAACTGACCTCCAATTATAGTTAACCTCATTCCCTGATGTACACTGTTGAACTTTCTTCTCCTGACCTTTACTTTCTGCTTTGTGCAACTGAGACTGAAACATGATTTTAAAGTGGTAAACTGCTGTGTCCTCATTTTATGTAAGACTTAAAAAAAATATATATATATATACTGTATTCTGCAAACTAAATGGCCTCCAAATCAGAATTTAAAGCATTTATAACCATTTGTTGTAATTGTAATGGCCCTCTGTATTATGCGTGGATGTAACAACGCATACAGGTACAAAGTGTTAAGTATAAGTTGTATAGTTTCTTCCCATAGACATTATGTCCATTATGAAATACTGCACTAACACAGTATTAGTGTATTGCATTTAGAGCTAAAATTATTAATTGAGTATTTAAACAGAAAATTCAGATTTCAATTGACTGATCATCTTCTTTGGAGTCTTATTTGTGGAAGCAAAGCTTTTATACGACTTCCACCGCAATATCAAAGTGTTCAGACAAACTTAAGTGTAATTGTAAGTGTATTGTCAATAACACTAACAGCAAACAGCCATAGATATATATTTTTAAGTATGTAATGAACATTTTATATCAAACTGCAAGAGATGAAATCATCATGTGTGGTACAGTGACAGCTTTAGAAGTTTGAGTCTCTGTCTTTATAGCTCGGAGCACCTACGTTATTATTCTTTTTATTCAAAACAAACTGCATAAGTAATATGCATCACTTTATTTGTCCCAGAGGTTTTGTTTAATTAAGTGGCATCATGTCTGTAAGTGAAAAAAATTACATGTTCTTCATGAAAGGTGCAGTGTGTAGGATTTGGTGGCATCTAGCAAGTGAAGTTTCAGATGGTCCTTTCTCCCTCAAAGTGTACCCGGGGCCCAAATCTCACAAAAACACAAAGACCTTCTCTAGAACCAGTGTTTGATTGTCCCTTCTGGGCTACTGTAGAAACATTATTAAGCTGATGATACACTAATTAAAACACACTTACGATTATTATATTCCATTTCTGCCAAGTCGGTTCAACTAGATGCCACTAAATTCTGCACACTGCACCTTTAATCACTGTATTTGTAATGTCCAAAGTGCAGGATCTTGTCTTGTGGTGTTGGCACCAAGGCAGAATGAGATGGAGTGGAAGGAACACTTGGCTGTGAGTCAGTAAGAAATAGATCACAATGTGAGTGACACCTGAGCTGGTGCACATCTGGTTTCAGGAGTGAACCTTCTTCGTAGGCTACGCATGGTTTTCTTTGAGGCTACACACTGCAGGGTTGACCCTTGTCTGTAAGGAGAAAATCCGAGGCAGCACCCCCCACCCCTCGCATTTGGAGGGGGAGGGGGGGGGGGGTGGTTTGCTCGCCTCCCCAGCAGGCTTGACTTGACCCACTTTCAGCCCTTACAGTTATTTTTTTTTCCTCTTGTTCTTTTCGGTTCATTGGCTGACTTGGCTCGCTCTAGGTTGCTGTAATGTCAAGCGAGAGCAACATGCTGTAATGTTGTAGATTTGACTTTGAGCTAATTATGCCCCTGCAGAACTATACGGAGGAGCCATGTGTTTTACAGGGAAAACACACAAACTCAGTAACAGAGTAAAAAAGCTGTGACACAAGCTTTTAAATTAGATAATGAAACACAATATTTTAACTTGGACACACATTTCAGTATCAAACATTCTATTGGTTGGAAATACGTCTCCTCCTGACAAGTTGATGTTGAGGAAATCTTTGCCTCTCTCAAGCTTTGGGGGACTGAATTTCTTAATGCTTATTTTACATAGGTTAACTATATTAGTTGAGATTTCAGAAGATTTAAAGAGGCCAACGTTTGTGAAACACACTTGACAGATAAATTCCCAGCCACAGTGCATAGTAAGTGTACTGAAATGTAATTATTCTTCAAGTTTCTTCTTAAAAACAGGAGAAAATTGTAGTCTGAAAACACAATAAATAGAAAACAATCAAATAAATACTTTATTGTTGGAAATATGGATGTGTGTAGCCAAGCTTTGGATAAAAAATGGAAAATTCTGCATCAGTTTCTTGGGAAACAATAACCAGGCACAGTGACTGCCATGACATCCCAAAATCACTGTAAGGTTGCCAGATGTGTTACTATCAAATTAAAAGTTGTGTTCACCAACCATATCTGGCAGCTCGTGCTATAGCCAGATGGGCAGATGGATATACTAATGTTAATCGAGAAATAGCTCCAAAAGGTGATTAAACATCTTTGAGTTGTGGTTATTTTAGCCTTTCGTTATTAGTTGCAAATGTTAAATGTTAAAACAAATAAGATTTGTTGAGTGATTTAAAAGAATACAGTAAGTCTGGCTAGTTGCTTCCCAGTTTAAGATGGTAAGATGCAAACCAACTGGAAAATTAAGCAGATAAATACACTCATGGTTTGACTTAATGATGATCCAAAATGGATCAAAATGTTTTGTTCAGTACAAATATAAGAAACAGATTTTAGGAATACTCTCTAGTTTCTTGCACAATGTTAACCAAAAAAATAAAATGCTTCCTTTAATGTTGACTGTTTTCCCCTTGCATCACTTTGATGAATAAACAAGCAATTTCTAAGTCTGAGAAATTTGTGAGGCGTAAAATATCTTTCTCCTTGGAAAGAGAAAAGACATTGAAATTGTGCTGAGGCACAAAATAAAGCAACCCCTCTCTTTAACAGCTCCAAAGATCTATGAGCAATTTGTCCCCCCTGCCGAGCTTCTAAAAAAAAAAAAAAAAGCGTGGCTGTTTCTCGTAACTTGACACTGCATAAAATTACAGTTAATGTATGAGTCCTATTTGTCATAAGTGGAGTTTGTGTGGTCTTTCCAAGCGGCTTCTACAAAAGATATATGGCTGAGGATTGTACTTAGCATCCAAATCACAGTGCCGCCCAATGCAGGTGACAATGATTAATCCACTTACTGTTTTACTTTTGACCTCAGTAACACACAAACACAATCACACTCAGACACACACACACACACACACACACACACATATATACACAATCACACTCAGACACTTTTCCCAGCTTGTCTGTTCAATTGCATTAATAGGTCGACTGTAATTTTCCAACCTTTTTATGGTTCTAGCGAGATGTGGCATTATGCACCGAGATAATCTATCAAATTAATATTTTCTTATCGCCCGTGCAACTGTGGCTTGCAGGGTTTTTAAACAGTTTCCACACATCACATGAGTTATAGGGCACATTGGAACTTTTGTGGCAGCACAGTCACTCCCCTCAAGAATAAAGCATACAATGGGTGGTTTATTACAGCATGTTCATTGAATTCTCAAAGCGTTTGTATCTTGTTTCATGCACATTGCACATTGATTTTAGCTAATTGCCTTAAGGAGGGAGACCATTCAAAACAATAAACATTTTCTGAATTAAATCATATTCACTGAAATATAAAACCAAAGCAGAATGTTTGTTCGAGTCCTAAATCTGAAGTTGTATTTATACATTAAAGGACTATGAGGTTTGAATGAAGTTTAAAAAAAAAGAGGGTTACTACTACCTACTTCTATAGTTTCATATGGATTCTAAAACAGTAGCCTTTTACTGTCCATCCAATTGAGAGACAATCAGAGTTGATAAAAATGTTAATATGGTATAATATCCGTTCAGTTCAAATCATAGCCATGCACTCAACGCAAGAAAGCAGTAGCGAGTAGTGCAGTGTGTGTGTGTTGGCAGACTTTTTTGCCATGGATTTAACCTTTCAGGCTACATAGAGACTGCCATCCTTTATTGCTGAAGCCTGAAAAGGAGGACTACAGACACTACACAGGGTTGAAAAAAAAGTGTTTTTCAGTAGTAGTTAGTGCAAAACAATAGAGGTTTTTTTGTTTTGTATTTTGTGCATTGGAATCCTGTAACATTGCATCAGCATATTGAAGACAGCACGCCTTAAACCAGAGGAAACCAAACGGAAAAAACATGTCTGATGTTGGTGAGACCAGCAGTCTCTCGGAAGATTTCTGTATCTTAATATTAAGAGACAGTTTGGATTAAAGTTTTGTTTTTGTGCCTACCCTATACTTGCACTGCATCCCTATAGCGCACAGCCTTCACACTTCTCCTAAAGGGACTCCCTGCAGCTCTCAGTATATTATGTGATGTTCTCTTACTCCTTCAGGCGCTCAAGAGTCGTACCCAGAACACAAAATGATTCCTAAATACTTCCTCTGCATAATGCATTATGGTATTTTACTGATGTGAGGCTAAGACCAATAAAGGCCTCCTAGATGATGTTTACACACTGTAATTTTCCTTTGAATGTGGGCCTGCACACCACAAAGCCAACGATGACACTATCTATATATCTACAAGTTTGAAAAGGTTGTGGATGTTCTAGACGAGGTAGGAATTGTAAGCATGTGAAGTGGTAGTGTGACAAAAAAAAGTCTCTAATGAGGTTAAAGGCTTGGCCACATGGGAAAATGGCAAAGAAAAATTAATTAGCATTTCTTTGTGCTAGAAGCTTGGTGATGTACAGAGACTACTTACAAGGTTAGATGTGAATTATTTTAGCACGCAAGCTAGCAATTCACTTGCTAGCCAGCCAGGAACATGCTAGTCACAATAGCTGTCAAAGCAATTCACTTGCTAGCCAGCCAGGAACATGCTAGTCACAATAGCTGTCAAAGCTAACTTCATAAATGCGAGTACGCTTGGAAACTGTAACTTAATAGCTCCGTTGCTAACAGGACAGTAGCCTACGTCCACACAGTTAATTCAAAAGATGTGTGTGTGCAATTGACACATGTTGCTTAAATGTCTAAAAAGAAATAATTTAGTGGAACAATTTATACTGACAGAGGACATTGAGTAAGTGGATCGAACAAAACAGCTAATAAGCTATGATAGCCTCCTCAGTTTTGGACTCGCTGGCTCTCTGTTTCCTCAAAGGTCAGCACTGTCAAGATAGCGTGCCTTTGGTAAATCGTTCAAATTCATGTGTCAAAGTACACTAAAGTTGAACTTGGTGGGAAAGATTCACACATATAAAAAATTTTCCCCAGAAAGAAAATCCACTGCTCTCTGTAATTCTATTTAAATGAATTGATTTTAAGAGAGAGATCAACTCCTGTTTTATGCAACCTACATTGGATCTCTGTATCTCCCAGAATTAATTGTGAAGTCTTTATCTTAGTTTTTAAGACACTGAATGGCCTCGCCCCCTTCTTATATCATAGAATCCCTATCATTTTTATGATGCTCCACACCCTCTAAGATCCTCCGCAGCTGTTCTTTTAACTGTTCCCAAGATTGCCACAAAGCCTTTGGGGATCTTGCTTTTAACCAATACACCCCAAAAATGTGGAACAGTCTGCTTTTAAATATTACACTTGCTGACTCAGTGGACAATTTAAAACGACAACTCAAAATGTATCTTTTTAATATAGACTATAACAAGCAACTACTGTAGTCTGTTTTAATATTTTATGATTTTCTCTCATTTCTATTTAATGACTGTGTAACTGTGTACATTTTATCAATAAAAAAACACTAATTTTCTCCCTTTCTCCTTGTGTATGTGTGTGGTTTTAAACACGATTTTGGTGTTTGGTGTGTTCTGCTTTTGCTGCTGAATTGAAAAGCACTTTGAACTGAATTCTGTGCACGAAAGGTGTTGTATAAATAGAGTTCATTCATTCATTCAGAAGCAACTCACCCTCATTATAAAATGACAATATTCACCCTGCAAAAAATGACTCATAGTAACATTTATGCCATCTAGGAGCCATA
The DNA here is from genome assembly GCF_963691925.1 of Scomber scombrus. Taxonomy (NCBI): domain Eukaryota; kingdom Metazoa; phylum Chordata; class Actinopteri; order Scombriformes; family Scombridae; genus Scomber; species Scomber scombrus. The sequence continues at coordinate 23,955,139 of NC_084980.1, forward strand.
GTAGCAAATGCACTCCAGAACGACCCATAGGACCCTAATATGTTAACAAATAATGATGTTTTATGGTGTGACAAGGCTGTGGTTAATGTCTGGTTTGGTTTAGGCACAAAGACCACAGGGTTAGGGAAAGATTGTATAGCCTTGGTTCTCTGAGTGAAGAGACTATCTCTCTACATAGCATATTTCGTATGTACTGCTGTCAAGGTACGTGGGTATTTCTTTTCGACATATCAGCATGCCCTACAGTTTACTTATACAGCACCTGTGCTGGCATGTGATCATTGACAGTTGATTGAAATGTGTCTCCGAGTGACCTGAAAGCTAAAACAGTCTCCACTCAGAAAACCAAAATTACATTGTAGCCATAAATTCGTTACCATATTGAGTCTCTCTCTCCAAAATCATTCAGGAGTGTCTGCTCAGATCAGCCCATAAGTCACTAAACTGACCAAGGGATATAATAAAAAGGAAAATTAGGCATGGCCAAGCCTTCTACCAATGAGTCACACCTAGCACCTGCTTCCCGAAGGAGGGGCTAGCTGCTACATTAGCTACGGTAGATTTGTGAGAGTGTGGTATGAAATGATTACGTGGCTGCTGCCGCCTTGAGTCCCTGGTGCACCCAGAAAGGCCACCTGAAACCTCTTGTGCATAGTGGCGACATTTCGTTGTCTGCTGTAGCAACTTAGCCGTATCTTGCCCGAACATAGTCGAAGGTTCCACTGGAAAGTCCCCATGCCCTTGCTGGAGCTGGGACTGGGACAGCCATAGGTGATATTTAACAACCCAAAATGATGCCAAGGCTCTGCCTGCAACCTCTGCCTGATCCTTCATAACAGGAGAAACCAGAGGAAACCGTTTGAAGCTCACCAATAACACCATAACTTTCCTGCAGCTATTGGGACAGGTCACAAAGGTAAACTATTAGCCAAATGGGTCTGTACTGCTGTAGCTCTGTGCAGTTTAGCAACCAGACTATCCATAATCCTGAAATTCCTGCTAAAGTGGCATTGCCAAAAAAGGAGCTGAGGGGAGAAATCAGCAGAGAGGTTGGATCCATTGGAGGGAACGACCTGTGGGCAACCTTCTCCCCGTCATGCATGTTCAAAAACTCCGTGTAGATGCAGGCGAATCTAATTGTTTGAAGACCAAGTCTTTGCAATCAGACAAGAGGGGCACCCACACTACCCGGGCTGATCCTCCACAACCTCCCCAGACTGAGAAGTGGGTGCCATAAGGACTTCAGGAAAGTTTACACCCAGAGCCCTGGTTGCCCTTACCAGTGTCTAACCTACTTTTTGGATTTATTTTGATCAGAGGCAGAGATATGCCAGCTTGACTGGAGAGTCAAGCCTTCACACCTACTGTTAGCCGACTAAACTGTCTGCACTCGGCACCAAGTGCATTATCTCACGAAACTGCAAGCAATATGCTGGTATAGGGAATCACAGCCACAGTGACCACCAGAATGGATCCAACTGAGTGTGTTATCCAGCAAGCCCAAAAGCAATAAGCTGTTATAGAGAACTTGAAGTATGAAGAGAAGAAAAGAAAATAGACAAAGGGAAACAGCGATCCAGGTAAGCTATCCATAGACAACCCGCTGACAGACCCAAAATACAACTTCCTTAGGTAAGTGGAATCACGCTGTAACCTGCACAAACACTTCTCTTTCAAGTCACACATGGCACCATGACTCAGGTGGATGTCAAACAATCAGTGATTACATGCCAGCTCAGGTGATTTATAGGTAAAACATAGCACTTGACTAGGCATCCCAGTGCGTCACAAAGAAATAACTACGTACCTTGGCAACAGAGGGGACATACCCTGCACATATAAACTATGTGACAGAGTGGAGAGATACGTAGTCTCAATACGATAGAGAACATGATCACTTGAGACACAGTTTATACTTCTTTAGAGTTACGCAACTTTCAGCATCTTGGCAACAGTAAACACTATAATGTTACGATTTCACACAAAAAAAATCCAGAATCTCATTTGGAAAATGTAAAGCTAACAGGGATATCCTGCAGCAAAGGCCACTTTTTGCCATCTATCTATCTAGCCATCCACCCAATCTGCCTCCTCCAAATGAGGTAAACTCATCTGAAGTCAAGAACTGCATCACTTCCCAAGGTTATAGTTACAATGGCCACTAGGTGGCATAAATGTAGCTGTGGGATATTTGTTCGGCTGTTTTTGGGAACCTATACAGTCGGACTGATTTTAAATACTGGTGTGACCTGGCCCCAAAGCTGAAATCACTCTTTGAAGCATTCGTGTTTCATTCTAACATGTTTATTCTCAGATAAATGGAAATTAAGCCTAAATTAGTTTGACATGCCAAACATAGCAGCACTGTGGCTAACAAATCCAGCAACGGAGGACTGCAGCTGCTTTTGGACTTATTCATGAAATCCACTTAGCTGCAGCTGCATTATATTAAATTATCTCTGTATTTTTAATCATTATTCATAATTGTTAATTATTCAGCGTGCTTAACATTAGATGCATTCAATTTCCATTTTTTCCTCAGTTCATCTTTGGATCTTGTTGTCTAGCACTGCGAGTGACCAGTCAAAACATGTGTAAAGTATTACTAAATTCCAAGGGGAAGTGAAGGGAGGGGATGTTAAAATGCTTTTCAGACATAATCTATACATGGTTGCAGATGAGTAGAATGAATGAGTCTTTACTACACTACCTGATTTAGGCTGATGTGTTGAGTGTATTTAAATTCATATAAATAGCTTAAAGTTGCACATTTGGAGAAAGAAACTGACTTCTCATCCTCTTCATATCGTCTTCCTTGCTATCTCCTTCCTTCCCTGCTCTCCGTGGGAGCGAGCGCCTCTCAAGCCCTTTACCCCGGCTCTGTGCCAACTGCTATTTGGCTACGGAACATTATTTGGAATTCACACGCATTTGAAGGGGACGCGGCAGGGGCAATTTCTCAGCAATCCGGGGGTGTTCTCATTGCTTGGGGAGGGGGGCGGCGGGGAGGATTTTTTGGCTGGGCTGCTGGTAGCTCTCAGAGGGTGCACTTGGCAAATCATAGATCTTTGTGGAAAGAAATGGCAGCACAGCCACATTTGTGAATGTTCTGATTGTTACTGACTCACAACATAGCTTGGAGATCTTTAGAGTGGGGGGGGGGATCTTTGGCAGTATGAGGAAAGGCGAAGGGCAACTAAGGATTTTCTCCCCTTTTTCTCTTCCTCTCTGTGTATCTTATCTCTGTCCTTTCCTGGCAGAGGTGGGTCGTTAACTGGATCACAGACTGAAGACGAAAGAATGATTTCATTTAGGACGTTGGGGGCATTTTTCTGCAAGCACTGCCTGATATTGTGCAGGCCCTTGTGGGGAACAGAGTGGGGGGGGGCTACAATAGCTGCACAGTCTGACTGTTTCTCTGACAAAAGGATGTAATGTGGATGGGAGCTCTGAGGCGTGAATGAAATGCTTGTGTCATGTGTCAGATATGTTCCAAGATAGAAAATGGAAGTCATTTAAATTTCTCTGCTGGTTTATGTCAGAATGTGACAGGCTATGTGGTGAAATTAGATCTAAAAATCATCACTTGCTCTGAAAATAAACTTCCAACTGCTTTCACTGACGAACTGACAAGTAAAATTGCGCTGCGATGCAAATGTTTGTAGGAGCAAATCATGGCCTACATGAAAAACATGTATTTATTGGTCATGTTGAAAATTGGCACAAGTCTTATGCGCATTTCTGATATCTTGGAAAAAATAAATAGTGTATTAAAGCATGTTTCCATCCACTGCTGCTATGTGAATACATTCAAGAGGACATTTCAAGATTATACAATTATTCAAACACCATTGATCCATAATGGCATTCCATTTCTGGGTCCCCATGTAAAGCTGGAATTTATAGTTCTCCGAGGATAAATATTGAAATCTTTGCAGTGTACACAGACAAAGGTGCCAAGGCTAGTATACACAGGTGGTGTTTAAGCTGCATTTTTTAGTTGTCCCTCCCACATGCACCTGAACAGATACGGTTCTATTTTAATCAATACAGCAGCCTAAACAGGGCGAGTAACAGCTCACATTTACATTCGCAGTATGCATATTTTTACACTTCAAGCCTATTTCAAATCCATTTTGCATGTGTTTGCATTTTGTTTTGTGTCCCAACTTTTGGGCAAATTTTAAATCTACATAAAAACAGTTGTTGAAACATGCTTAATGTTTCTCCTATGGCACCACTGTAATATACTTTCCTCTGGAATGATTCAGGTTTAGCCCTTTTGGCTCCGACTGGTGCAGAGCGCTGCTGCACAAATTATTACTAAGGTCAAGAGACGTGAACATAAACCCTTCCTGCTATAGCCACCTTGCCCTGGCTCCCTGTTAGGTTTTTGTATTGATTTAAAAATTTTACTACTGACTTTAAAAGCTTTAAATAGCTTTGTGCCAAATTCATTACTGACCTGTTAACCCCTTGCAAGCCTGAACGGCTGGAGGCAGCAGTGAACTAAGTGACAGCTACGAGCCCTCTGCCACCAGAAGGATGCAAAAAAAATAAAAATTTGCAATTATAAGAAACTGTTGCCAAGTTTAAATTAAGCTGTCTGGCCCCAGGAGTATACGGAGCAGAAGAGGGAACAATTGCAGAGGAAAGGACTAAAAGGAGGGGGTGTTGAGTAAGGGAGGACGAGTGAGCAGGATGAGGAGTAAAGGAGGATGTGTGAAGGGAGAAGGAGGCGGGGGCGGCACAGGGCTGCTGTGTGAAGCCTCGCTGTGTCTTCCTGTAAGAATGCACCCTCTGAACTGGATGACACATATAGACAAAACAATCTGTGTGTGTGACACAAGACAGTTAAATGGATTCTTTGTAGTAGTTTGTGTGTGTGTGTGTGTGTGTGTGTCTCTGTGTGTTAAACACGAAGGACAGCATGAGAGAAAAATAGCTGCATAGTGTGTTGAGCCACTTCAAACTAATTCTGGTGTGTTTCCAATTTGGCTCAGTTCATTTAGGCTGGTGTTGACCTCCGTCATTCAAATTCTGGTTTACAGACAAAACAAAAGACCACCTGATGTGGTTTTTGATCCGCTTCCAAGCAAAATCTGGTGCAGTTTGTTGGTGGACCAGCCACAGGATTGTGTAATAGTAGACGTGTGACATTATTAACTCGTCATCTGCTGATCCTGCTAACTGTCACGGTTAGCACAATCTTCCTATATTATTATGCAAGATTATTGGGTAACTATGGAAACACGTACTGTATGTATGCAAGCGGCTGCGGGGATTTTCTCCTCGTGCATTATGAAGTGAGAAGGAGTTAGAAGCGTGTTGTATTCTCTACTTTTTGACATCTCCCCCATTTAAAAGTGAGAGAAAGTTACCACACAGCAACTATTCCTCATCTCCAATAATATTACAGTACAAGCTGTCAATCATTAATGATGACAGATGAGGTCCAGTTGCTTTCTTGGCTAACAACGCTCACAACCACCTTGTTTCTTCATGAGCACTTTGCAAACAACAAAGAAGATAAACGTGCACGTAATGCACAATAATGTTCAGCGTGACTTGGAGTCAGTCAGAAGAATAACCTTTGAATTGATTGACTTTTGAATTGATGGACTAGCAGAGAAATTGATTTTCCTCCGACGATCCATGTAGCTCTGATTATGCACGGTGACAGTCGCTAAAACTGTGCAATGAATGAGTTACCTGTCAGTTCATATGACCTCATGTTTACTCCTCTTGCTTCATTTGTCAGTGTGAACACGAAATGAGCCAGACATAAAAGGAAACAATGCATCAGTCTTTTAATTCATCCAAACCAAACGAACCGAGCTACAGGTGTGAAAGCAATGCTCGTGTTAGCGGACTGAAACTGCTGATTTTTTGATATCATACATTAGATAATCATCATGCCAGAATCAGGATTCAGCATTTTTTCTCCATTTATAAAAGGCCAGTGTTTGTCTACGAGGGATAGAATATCCTCTCTCACTGCCACATATAAACACACACACACACACACATACACACTCTCATGAGATGTTAGTGCGGCTACACAAGTGCTCGCATCTGTGCAAGACTGAGCAGGTTATACTCAGCATGTCCTCCAAACACCAAACAAAAGTGTCTAAAGTGGCAAAATGGGGGCTGAAACCATGCAATTTTGATGAAACACATCTTCACGACCCAATGCTTTCTTTTAGCATCGCTCTGGGTGATTTTGTGGATGATACACACTGAATGAGAATGGAGCGTTGAGTGCATGTCGCTCTGTGTTTGTGGTGCTAAGTCATTCTTTGGCTTGCCCCATTCCCCCATTCCCCACTCCCCTCTCCCCTTTTGAATGATTCCACTGAAGCAATGGAGGCATTGTGTCAAAAAAGCAGGCCGGATATGGGCCCTTGTGTCAGCCGATGCACCAGCCATAGGCTTGTGTGTTTGTTTGTGTGTGAGAGAGAGAGAGAGAGAGAGAGAGAGAGAGAGAGAGAGAGAGAGAGAGAGAGAGAGAGAGAGAGAGAGAGAGAGAAAGAATGATTTTGTTGTTGACACAGCCACAGTGAGAGAAGCCTCAAGTTGTGTTTTTCTTTATAAAGCACATGGGAACAGCGTGATTGTGTAGCTCATATCATATCAATAGCATACTGTAACTGAAAGCAATATGTTGCTAGATATATAAAGGTATTATACTGACCCATTAAAGTCCACTGCCGGATTAAATTTGCCACTAAGAGTCCACTTTACAGTGAAGCATTTTTAAAACTCATATTTATTTAATTAAGAAGAAATGAAAGTCAATTTACTGGGAAGTGCATTTGTGAGCTCATCATACAAAGGACGATCAAACAAAACATTTAATTTCCCATTTCATACAAACTACAGAGCAGATTATGCTCTTATTCTGCTGTCATTCATCCTATTTCTATCCTTATTTAAGGCTGATGGTATAGTCCCACATGCACACAGAAGAAGGAACAATATTTTTAATAATACTAGCATCGTGGTGCTTACAGTTATAGTATTAGTAGCAGGAGCAATAAAAATACTGGTAACACTTTACTTTAAGTTTTTCAACTTTAGCATTTATAAGCACTCTATATTAACCCTTAAACAGGCAACATGCAACAGGATATACAACTCATAAAATCCAAAATATACAACATTTTAAAAATTATTTGTGGAAATGTTTTCTTAGGTGCAAATGAGATAACTAGTCACATCAAAGTAAATAAAAAGAATAATTAACTCATTTTCAACTCCTGCCTTTTTAAGGGTACAGAGTTAATAGATTAATTATTGAGCTAATACACTATGATATACTTGTAACCTTTCATAATTGGAGGATGGTATATAACACAAAAAAATACAGTTGTTATAATATAAAATATGTCATCATAGGAGAAGTTAGAATAACTGACAGGTACTGTACATTAGTAAATACAACTATATTTTAGTGTGTTATTAAAATGTATTAAATGGTTGTATACTGCTTATAAATGATAAATAAAGGGACTTTACATCACCCGTTTAGATGAGCGGTGACCAGAATAAAGATAAAGCAGTACAGCATGTAACAAAAAAAACCCAAAAAAAACAACATGACTTCATCCCTTCACAGCCAAAGATCTAACCCAAATTTTGTGTGAAATCAGTCAAAAAACATATTACAATCAAATCCGATGTTGCTTCTTGATTGTGCCTCGAGTACAGTATTTATGTGTGAGTGTCTTCCCTCCTTCTGCCAGTGCCAGTTTGAACCATCTACTGATTAAAAGTGCCTGTTTGAAAAACTCACAATTGTATCATAAAATATGACGGCAGCACCACAAACCTTGATAATAACAACATGCAGTAGATGCTGATGGTAGCACAAACTGTCAATCTGAGGCGAGTAATGCTGGCGACACTGGTTTATGCTACTTCAAACCTCCATATAGTTGAAGGAAAAGCTGTTTCACTTCTGCACACATAGAGCCATAACCAAGCTTGGTATTTCAGTGAAAATTACAATCTCCTTAACAACTACTTGGCTAAAAAGTGCTTCACTGCCCATGTTTACTTTTGTTGGTGTGGCAGGAGTCAGAAAAACATTGAGAAATATTGATGTTCCTTCTCTGAAAACTGATGTCCAGATACACCCAACGCAGTCATGTAACCTCAGGTCATTGGGTTAGGGTTTCGAGTCTTTAAACATAAAAAAACCAAAACCCTCCCAGATGGGGTCTCATCTACTGACTGCATTTTATTAACAAGTTAAAATATCAAAGTCTATCAAATACTAAATAAATTAGCAGTGGAATGAATGGCATTGTATCAAAACTGTTTTGAATCACAGTGAATTTTATTGTTACTGTACTACTAGTGTTCGTATTTAGCAGAACTTCTGCAAGTAGGTAGTCACAGTATTAGCAGCTGTAGTATTGTAGTGGTAATTTTTTGTATTCCTGCAGTAACTTGGAGATTTCCTTTGGGGATCAGTAGAATATCAAAATAAAGACAGAAACTGGTGTTTTGATTTCCGTTGGAAAACCCACACTACTGCTGCAGCTAGACTGCAGACAAACACTGCTAGTCTGGACAAACACTAACAGAGTCCTTTAATAAGATCTCCAAATAAAGCACGCCGGCATATAGGAGTCCTGTCCATACCTCGATATTGCGGCTATGCTATGGAAACACTGACGTATTAACCTCAGCCTTATTGAGCCCTACTGCTGCACCGGCCAGTCCACATGTTCAATCAATGTTGGACACATCACCACCAGCGCACCATTCATTACCAGACATTATAAGTAACGCTATACCTCAGCTTTAAACATGGTCATCGACCTGGGGGCCAGTTAATGATAGAAAAATGATATCATTTGCAGCAATGTTCCTTTGTAAGCTGACCCCGAAAACCACACGGGGGTCTCTTCATCTTGACCACGTCGGCTATCGATTTCCACTGAGGATAATGACTTTTTATGTCTGTAATATATGAAGGGATGTTTGATATAGGCTGATCTGTTTGCTCACTGTGGCCCACTTTCATTGCCATTGTCAGGGGAGTCATACTCTGGAAAGCTAGAAGCCGTATATATCAATAGACACTCTGTGGACATTGCTTAGCAGGCTTTTTCCTCTCATTTTAGTGAGCAGCTTACATATCTGAGGGCTGGCTCTGTTTCCAGCCACATTCAATGCGGAATATTTGAGCTGGTTGAGGTATAATGTACAATTTATCTTAGCCATGTGTATTTTTGTTAATCACATAGTATTAATAACATAAAAAGGTGTTTTTCTCCCCACCAACATCATAATTGGAACTCCTTACTTTGTACTGCTGAAGCAGCAATAACAAAGACTTAGTATGTTTAATTACTTTCCTCTGGTAACTTGCAATCAAAATGTGTATACTGAGGTAACTGTGATAAGGAAATACTGAAATGGCAATAATTAGTTTTTTGTTGTTGTTTGTATGTACCCTTAGTCATGTAGTAATCACTTGTGTATTTAAAGTTTATGATTATTCTCTTGAATTTGTGTATAAAACAGAATGTGGAAGTCTACCATCATTCCTTTAGTGTTGAATCCGGTCAATAAAACCAAAATTATTGCCAATTATAGATTGGGATTTGACAGAGATTAAGACGACTTGCTCAGTTACATCTGATATTGTATTTTTTCCCGTGCAATATCCTACATCAATAACAAAAGTAATGATTCCAGGACAAGAGGGTTTGTTCCATCTATTGTCTGGGTGCTGTGGCTCTGACCTTTGAACCCTTCCCTATCGGTTGCTTGTAATGTTGGTGATCCAGGAAATGAATTTTATTCCAGTATTTGCGCTCGTTTTGAGCAGCTCTGGATAAGAAAGTTATACTGAATGAATGGGCTGATATGTGAGGGGAAAGAAAATATTAGCACTCAATCAAATGTCCACATCGTCCATTGTTTAAAATGTAAAGAAAAAGAAAGATATGAAAGAAATGTTAGGTATAAATTCTTCTTGCCATGTACAAGTATATTTACTTTAGTAAATCTGTAGATCAATACAATGAATAAAGGCTGCTTTTAAGGAGAATGTTGTTATTATAGATTCCCAGATGTTCAGGATGAAGCTAAGAATCACAGCTTATTCTTTCGATTATAACTAAAGGCGACCTCGATGAGCCGATGGACATTTTAAGCATCACAGACACTCTCGTCTGAGCTGCAGCTTGAAAGACACTACTTAGGAAATAAGTCAAAGCAACAGTATTTAATGACGGTAATAACAATTACAAAACAGCTTAAACAGCCCCTGAGAGCCTTATTTGACATTGACCTATTAGACACAGTTTGGAGGCAGTGCGATGTCCTGCAGCATGCACGAGGTCATGTGGTTGTGACCTTTTGAAAGGGCATCTAGGAAGATGAGGCTTGCCTGGGTGAGCGGAGAGAAATTAGCTCAGGCAGCATATGGATAATGACCCTGCAGTCTGGCTCACTACCCACACTCCAACAAGAGAGAGATAGAGAAAGAAAGAAAGAAAGAAAAAAAAGCATAAACCCACACACCCCTCCCTCTCAGGGTTAATGGACGCATAGATTTTTTTTCTTTTTTGCCTTCCAATTTATCTCATTCTTATTGGCATTACCCTTTTGCCTCCGTGCTCCAGCAGGGAGGAGGGGAGGCCGAGCGAAACACGAGACAGTAATGAGATTTCGCAGACGTTGCACCATGTAGAATTTCTGATGATCATATTACATTTTGTCAATAACCAACAGAATGTATTAAATCAAGCCTTCGTGGCGCAGCATTGGATTGAGTGGCGTGATTACATATTGCGTCTGACCCACTTTTCTTTTTTTTATGTGCTTTGTTAAAGTGGAGGTATACGCTTTTAACCCCCTTTTTTTTCTCCAATCAACCCGTGAGATTAGACAGTCACTCAAGTATCACTCAGTAATATCATCTCCTCTATGAGGATAATATGGCAAAGACAGAGAGGCATATGTTTTTCAAATCTCCACTGGCTTGCAAAAAAATGGGGGGGGTATATAGGAAAAAGATAAGCTGGCATCATTTTATTGGCTTCTCATTCATCCAGTATTTCCTCAGAAATATTAGAATTTATTTTTCTCAAACTAAATTATTAATGTTTTATACTACCTCATATTGTAAGGCATGCCCATCAGTTTTTACTGTTTGAATTGGCAAAGCAGAAAGCCAAATCAGTAAGCTTGTTTGAAAGTTGTGATTTGTTGGATGTTAGGATTGTGTGAAATGAGCAGACGGCAAAATAATTCAAACAAAATAAACGAAACCTCTAATACTGACTTTAAAGATAAACTTGACTAATCACTCTGCCGAGCGGCGGATAACGACTGGTTGACAGAAGCAGCTCCTCCGGCTCCGGTTCAAATTAGGTAAACTTGCTGAATAGAGACTCTTCAAACTAAAATGCAGCAAACTGACTTGACTGGAAAGATTTCAGCCATATTTTTTTAGAGAGAGTGGAGAAAATCAGAGGCAGAGAGTACAGCTTCATGTGAGTATTCTTTCGCCTTGTAATATTCATGAAAATGTGACTCCTAGAGAAATTTTACAATGTCTTCTACCCTGTCAATTTACCAGGTTTTGGATGAAGTGTGTATTAGACAATAAATATATTCTTTAAGGTAAGGCAAAGATTTTGGTTTTGGTTAAACAATAAAAACTATTTTGCCAGTAAGTTTTTTAAAGTTTCTTTATGTCAATAACATAATGTAATTTGTTGTATTCTCTTGCAAATTGGTTGTCTTTAAATGTCTTTTTTTAAAGACACACTTGGTTACAAACAACACATGCATCTAATCTATGGACATTAGCTCTAGCTGGCTGATAATAGTTAGATGCTCCAGTCTAATCAGTAATTAGGAAACCAGTTGTTTCAGTTATATTATTGTTGTGTGCATCTTTGTGTCATGTGTTATTGTTGTGTTTAAGGAGAGCAGCAAAGTAAGAATGTCATTGCATTGTCTGAACCTCTGTGTTTTTACCATGCATATGGCAATAAACTTCTTGTATCTTGCATTTTCCTCTACACACTTAACCTTCTAGCTTGTTCCTCTGCATGTTTCTTAAATATGTATGATATATGATATATTAAATAGAATCATAGACCTTGAGGGTAAGTCAAATCATTTTTAGTAGACGTATTGCTTAGAGTGAACCTCCCACTGTTTGTGCCTTTCTGTGGACTTTTACTGCCCACGTGCCTCTAAACTTTGCTTTGCTATCAGTATTAACACAACTTTAAACTTTCTGAAAAAAGCTCGACATGTAAAGGATTTTTAGAAAAAACAAATAATTACAATAACATAAAACAGCTTACATTTTTATCATATATAAAGGATATAATTCCCCCACTTGTATGGTCCTTCAAACTACCTGACTTCTGGCTTCTTTGAGGCCTGGCAGAGTTACGCAGTCATTCAAACAACCCCCCCCCCCCCCCCCTATCTATCACATACCAGACACTGAAATAAGCAGGTAATATCTAGTGGCTTTTCACAGGAACATTACTGCAATAATTCTGGAGTGCCATGTGTTGTTGACTGGAGTGTTGTTCTGCTCATATTGCTCTCCGCTCCCTGCAATTTGACAAAGCCACTTAGGCTCCTGCATGTTCACAGTCATTTCCACTTGGCCTGGAGTGGATTTAAAGCCACTGGAAACTAAGTGTGCAGGGTGACATCATCTCGCTGCTTGTGTGTGTGTGTGTGTGTGTGTGTGTGTGTGTGTGTGTGTGTGTTTCTCCTCAGTCCCGAAAGTGGGATTTTTGTGCCTGTTTGTGTGTGAAATATTGTGATGACTGTGTGTATGTGTGTGTGTGTGCGTAACATGGTGAGGCCCAGAGATTTTTATAGAGCCCAGGCTCTTTAGGTGTGTAAATTCAGTGGCCTACTCCATGACATCATGACGGATGAGTTAATCATATCAAAGTTTCATTGGATGAGTCACATGGGTGTTAAAACCTGCTGGGATTCCCACTCTGAAGGTGGCACAGTGTGTTATATTTGGTCTAGATTTATTTGAGGGAAAAAATAAAAAATTACCCCACTCTTTTACAAGCAAGCTTACTGGAAAGGACAGGCACAATAATGTAGGTTTGACAATCTTTTTGAATTTGATATTTGAACATGTTCTCGAAACAGATTTTTCTATACTTTTTAATTTTTTATTATTAATAGTGTGTGTGTGTGTGTGTGTGTGGGGGGGGGGGGGGGGGTTAATTGCATGTTTTAATGTTTGGGTTTTTATTTTAGTATTTTTAGTAATTCTTACTGTTAAATGTTTTTTTTATGTAAAGCACATTGAGTTGCCATTGTGTATGAAATGCGCTATATAAATAAAGCTACCTTGCCTTGCCTATATTTGGCACTTGTGACTTAATTGTAAATCAAAACCTCTGATCTACTTTATTTCTACAAAATGTCACACAATTGAAGCTGCATTAAAAAGTAAGACAATTCTCATTATTAGACTAAAAAACAGTTTTGTGAAATATGTTGATTTTCATTTCAGTACCTATGTTTTTTTAAATGCATTGTTTGTATTATTATTCTTATTATACATAAGTGTTGAATGAATCAATAAATGAAGTGCCACAGTGACATATCTGTACTATATTCATTTTCTGAGTATCTAAAACACCTTGGTGTAACTTGCTGACAGCAGGACACAAACAACATCTCAGTTACTGTTGTCAGGGTTGTCTGCTGTTGGTCTCCAAATACATTAGTTTATGCAGCCACCAAGAGACCAATTCACTCTTAATTGGAAAGTGAACATATTGCACAGCATTACATCATATAACAGAGGTTATTGCCGGACTGCGTTAACATAATTGCAAAAGGGGCTCTTCTATATTGAACACGGACACTTGGCGAAGGCAGGAGTGAGGTTGAGATTACGTTTAGGTAAAACGTAACCTAGGTACAGGTTAGAGTCTTGGGATGTAATAGGTTTTTTTTTTTTTACAGTACTGTCTCAAACACTAAAGATAGACAGACATTTGTGTGAAATAAACTTAAATTAGAGATCTAGAGGTTTATATTCCTAATCTTTCTTGTTTTATAATTATATTTTACTAAACTAATCTGTTTTCTGATTTAATTTATGATTGAATTAACTAATTTAATTTGCCGTTAATGCTGTAAGCTCTTAAAATAGTACTCCACTGATTAAGCATTGCACTTAAATAACATTGTCAGATTTACGATGAACTGTTAAAAAAAAAAGAAAAAAATCAGCACAGTAGAACCAGAGATATCATCCATTTCATTCCACACATTTTTTATTCCACACATCCTTCTTCCATTGTAAAACTTGGTGCCTGAGTTACCCACAATGCCCGTCACCAACAGTGCAGTTGGAGATTTGGGTGCTGCTAGCCTGAAGAATAGATGAGGAGCGGACTATGGCCCTCTGATAACCTCCCTTCTTTCTAATTCGACACCCCCAATTTTCTTTTTCTTTATCAAACGCTGCCACCGACTCAATTGACATCACTTGAGGCAATTTATCAGATTTCACAAAGCCCCGCCTGGGAGTGAAGTTCCCCTTTGATGCAAACTCCCATTTATCATGTGAGCCATAATAGCACAGGTAATTCCTCCACTCCAGCGGCTAACACTTTTGGTTTTTTGTACCTTGCCTTGGATTAACAAAAAAATGTGATCAAAATTAAATGATTATAAAAGCAAACTTGGACTAGTTGCAATAACATCTAAAGTTTCTGAATGCTTTATAAAGGGGAAATCATAGTACTATTGGTTACACCTCTAGTACAATGTTCTATGTTAAAAAGTCTCCATTATTTCAGCGTCAATCTTTAAACACAGTTTGTGGCTGAAAATAGAGTAATCTACAAAACCAATTTTTGCACCAACTGGTGGGTTTGTGGAGATGGAAGACACTAACATCCATCTCATATCCAGATTGCATCCAAATTTACGTTTCCACCTGGTGTGAAGTCTTCCTTTTTCAACATTATAAACATATTGACATCCATTGGGATCTCATTTATTTTGTTTTCAAGGATTATCACAAAAGTACTATCCTCTAAACTTACGTGTTTCACATTTGATAATAGATAGAATAGACTGACTTGCTCCCAGTAATCCAGGGATTTTATTTATTTGTCTCTGAAACAAGTTATAATGTATTTCCACAACATTTTATGGTTAAATATACACTTAAGGTGGACAATCGATTCAAAGAGAGTACAAGATCTGATATTGCTAAAACCTAAGTAATATTTTCAAGGAAATCAAATTAACTTAAACGTGAAGTAAGCAGAGTGATGCTTTTGAGTACAACAACAACTAATTGCTCAGTATCAGCAGAAGTTTATACCTGTTTTGAACTATCCTAACTTTCGTATATAACAAACTTAAATTGGAAAATTCTCACAATTTATGTCTGTCCTCAAAGAAGTTATGTGCTTACTGATGTGGAACTGAGACACAAACTTTAAACATCAACTTTATGTTATTTTTTTATTTTCTGTGTATGCTCTATGACATCTTGGAGTCCAATTTTTCAAACACTAAACAAGTCAACTGCGTGTATCTAATGGATCTGGCCTACCACAGCACATCACAACTCCCAGGTCTGAGCCTCTCGGGCACATAAACAAACCCTTCACAATTTACACTCAGCAATGCCCTGACCCTGCATTACTTACTCTATCCAGCCAGCATCTGCTGCTCAGTGAGTCAGCTTCCTATCAGCCGCTGCGGCCCGAGTCATTCTGGCATCCAGGAAAGAGTGTTAGGCAGATATCCCCCCTAAGCTTAGCAAGAACTGCTGATCTCATTCAGCCACGCTTTTGTTTCCAGTAACAGGCTAGATAGTGTGTTTCAGTTTCCCTGGGTGATTGTGCGGCAGCTGTGTATCTGGGTTTTACTTTTCCTGCGAAAATCATCAGGAATGAGCTGAGAGAAGGAGAGTGAATGGAAAGATAAGCCTGCACAGAAGTTTGACTACAAGTAATATTGTTTCCGTCACACCTTACGCTACAGTTCGGCTTTTGTTTTGAAATGTTTTGCATTTTTAGAAAGCCTGAACTTGTTTTATTTCATTTTATCTTATCATATTCATGTGCTTAAAAAGACTGAATGGAGCGTAGCCTTGCAAAGCTGCTTGAAAAGGTGCTTTCTTTGTACAAGGCTGAAAAGCCACATAGTCCTTTAACAGCTTCAAGGGATTCAAATGCCACAAGAGATTTATCAGCAATGTGGGAAGAACGAAGAAGAGTCCATACCAACAGAAGCTTTCATAAAAAGAGCTGCATTGAATCAAAATGCAAAAAAAAGAAAAACACATTTAAAATCAAAAAGGGAGAAACAGATAATCAAAACATGTGAAAGGTACTCTGAGCTGGAACTGTTCACATGCAGGATTTAGTTCCATATACGAGTTGTGCATACAGATGTAGACGTTGCACAAGCCCATTTTTAGTCACAGTGTACTGTATGTGCTCAGCAGTTCTGCGTTGCTGCAACACCCAAATAGGAATTGTTTACAGAAGCCCGGCAAGAGTGACGACAGATCCAGCGCAGACATACATCTACTCCACCTGCCACTGTATTAGGAAGACACAGCCAACACATCAACACGCTGTATAACATTTGTAAAACAATGAATTACTGAAAAGCTCTGCCAAGTGTACAAAGAGTTTTTGTTTTCTCTTGTTTAATTCAAATGTCACAGCAGCGAACTATTACATCAGCTGAATTTATGTTAAATCAGATTACAAAATCTCCACTTAAGCAAAAGCTGTGTTTCATGGAAACTTGTAAATATTGGCTAAGGAGACCACCGACCACAACACTGTTGCAGACATTTGCTAATAATCATGGCCCAATAAACAGTGACTGATCTTAGTATCAGATACTTTACATGACAACGGGTGAAAAAGAGGAGAAACCGAACAAAATTTGGTACCATCAAACAATGTCATGGTCATTTGATCTACTGCAGAGTATGTGGATATGTTGTCTTCGATACAACCAACAAAGCACAGAAACCTAGATGTCATAGATATAGACAAGAGTAGTAATTGCTTATTCTCACAGGGCAAGGTAAGACTAACATGACTTTAAAATATGTAGTAAAATAAACAGAGCAAGCAAAGGCTTTGAAAGATATACAACATGTGCTGTACTTAAAAAAAAACAAAGGATGCAATATAGTGTTTGAATGAATGAAGGTTGCATTGAGTCCTGATAAGTATTCTGGGTTAAAAAAAAAACCCTTGTACAGTATCCTTGTCCTTACTCCAACTCAGCTACAGGAAGTTTCATCATGTCACCATTAAGCTCTGCGGCTCCTCACAAGCGCCCGGCATTCAACAGCGATTCAACACCACAGGCAGCGCTAGTCTAGGTCACTGAGTCTCTTTCCAAGTACCACACAGTTAGTGTAAGCATGACTAAATCCCTACCAGAGAGATACCAACAGTGAGTCCCCTTGGCCTGTCATCGCAGGAGCAATTCCCCTAAGCCTCATACTCCTCACCGTGGGCCACAGACATGTGTAATTAGGTATAAAATACAGCTGTGTGTTCGGAGGGCGGGGTGGGCCCGGGCCGATGTAACACCGAGGGGAGCCGCGGCTCAGGGCCGTAGAGCCTTGAAGCTGCCAGTGCACAGAGACAATTAGGTCCAAATGAAAAATTGATTTCCACTCATACTGAATGGATGTTAAAACAAAGCACGTAATAAATACCATCTGGTGACAGGCGGGAGTGCTGGCCACAGCAGACGAAGCCCCTTGTTAGCCTCGGCAGCGCCAACGTATCGATCGCTCGCGGTGACAAAGGCGACTCTAAACAGGGCTGAGAAGATATATAATTCAATAAACATATCAGAGGGCTTTAGATTGTTCTTGGCAACATGGGCATACGGGTGCCAGCTTTAATATGTTCCTGTTGGTTGGTCTGTTGTTAGCCTGCCGCTGATTGATGGAGTGGAGCTTGCATGGATCAAAAATACAGAGTTACGCACCAAGGTTGTGCCGTGTTGTTCGAAGCAGGATTACATGTGTGAAGTTTTGTTCTGACTTGCTGACATGTGGCAACAATTAAGATACACTTAACTTCACGGGCCACCTCACAGGAGTCAGAAATGAGGTCACAAGACCAGTTCACACAAGGATTTGACCCCTTACAATTAAGTTTTATTACTTATATTTTCCTTTAAAGTGATTCTTTAAAAAAAATAAACATATACTGTATATTCTGTATCAACTTGTTCTAGCTCTCTGGTAAAGCTATATGATGTTTATACTGAGTTAAATATCAACTAATATATTACATCAAATGTAAATATTGTGCAACATTTAGCCTGACATGTTTGGTATCCATAGATACTTTGGGATTACCACATAATTATGTGGGTTTGAACAAAGTTTAAACAGCACAGCATGAGTGCGTAATGACTGACACGCTGGTAGGTCAACGGGTTTGAAGAGCTTGAAAAGACTAATTAAAGATGAATTGTTGCATGTCTGTGTATCGTTCTTTTGTTTACTAGAGCTTAATGAGCATTGAATCCTGTCAAGTTTTTTTCCTATATTCTACAATTCTGCAGCACATACAACATGATACATTCAATGCTATTGTTTGAAGCCACATTTTGACTTGTCTTAGTCAGAAAAAACGTATTACCAATTAACAATGGTTCAGCATGCACAATATCAGGAAATTGGAATTCAGCCATCATTCATTTAAATGATCAACTCCTGAGCTTCTTCTGGGAAGAACACCTTTATACACGATAGACTGACCTTTACATGGTGAGTTAAAAATGTAAACGCCCTGAACAACCTGCACTGAAAGGTGTTTTTAATTATTCTGGCTAATTAGAGCTCTGCTCAGGTACAAGGTGGGTGGAGCTATGTTGGGAAATTGCCTGAGGTCACATGTGCTATTCAGATAACAGCTTAAGGTAAGCTGGTCAGGTAAAATATAGTGGAAACACCTGTGTACTCGTATTACTGTACTCCTTACTACAATCCTTCCCTAACTTAAGTTATAAGCATGAATCTGTGTTATAATAAATTGAAAAAAAAACGCTAAAAATAGCTTGTGTGCTCATTTATATGTCTTTGGATAAAGATTAAACATCTAAGTAACCAAAATGTTGCTCTATTCTGTAAAAAAACTAAAAGTTGAGGAGTAAAAGCTGTTTGGCTGAAGCTGTTTTATTGGCTGACATTTCTCTGTGTTTAATTTTTCACTTCAAAAAGCTCTTGTCTTTGTGACGGCACTGTGTTGTCGCACTGTAAATTGAAGAGGGTCTTCTTTTAAGGATCCTTCCTCCGCTGAATCTGAGGAAGGATTTCTCCCTTGAAGCGATGTGGAGAGAGTGTGATAGCATCACTAATCTTAGAGGGCTTTGCATGCACTTAGTATACCTCAGTAAATCAAAAGTGGGGATAGATCTTCAAAGGAGACAGATGGAGGAGGCAGAGAAGCAGAGCCAGACGGGACGACAGAGACTGGACGAAAGAATAAAAAAAAGAAACAGGATAGATGGAGGAAGAGGAAGTAAAGGATGGACAGAAAGAGAGATGGTGAAGATATGAGGAACGATGGAAGAGAAGCAACCAGACAACAAGAGGCAACATTACAAAGAGAGAGAAAACCTTTAGCACTTATTAAATGGGTGTTTCCTTCAAGGAGCCTTATATAAGTCGAATTTCAGGCAAAAAACTCTATAATCTCTAAAACATTCATATTTTAGGAATATCATTTCTTAAAGGATATAATGCTTTCAGTGAGTGACACCCATTTTAATGTTTTATCCTCTGAAATCATGTTACAGTATAAAAAGTGAGTCCATTCACTGGTACAGTAATAAATAAAGCAGATAAACAAAAGACAACATTACAAAGTGAAAAAAAGAGATAAAGTCCCCAAAGTCTTGGAATAATCTCACCTCATAACAACCAAAGAGAAAAGAAAGAAGAAAGCCTTATCTTGCATCTTATTTAATACTTTTTGTTTTATCTTCTCCACAGTGTAACTAAAATTCATCTTTTTGGGGGGAGGGGGGACCCTTTCATCAAGCCCTTTGAGGGTCTGTCCATTTTTGTTTTCATTTATTCAATTCATTAATATCTGTAAAGCAAACAGCCTGTGCATCAACTATATTTAAACTTGTTTTTGAGTCAGGAAATAATGCAAAAACATCCATGTGGTGTTTCTTTTGTTACACTGCATTAAAAAGCTTTGCAAGATATATAATTATACAATCTTTTCTCAGAGGCAGAAATAATGTCATTAGTTGAATTAAATTGTGACCTGAGCCAAAAAGGACCGCAGCTTTCCTGGCTACTGTTTGAGTGAAGGCCTGTGGACAGACGCTGGAGCTACAGAAAGAAACAGGAAAGAAGCAATTGCCAAGTGCTGCTGCAAGTTGAAAAGGCAGCCGAGACATGAAAATGCAAACGCTAGCACAAACCTCCCATCACAAACACACGTGGGAGTGACAATCTAATTTCTGCAATTCTGTTGACCAGGAACAAGTGTCACAGTGTGGCACAAACTGGAAAAGAGGCTGCAGAGGATACATTACTTAGAAGTCCAGGAAATCAATCTCGTGATTGCAAGAATTAAACTAATTTGAGCCATAATACACATAATTTTTTTTTAATGGTCAAAATGGGAGAATGCTTGGCTATTATTCCTGTCTTTGCTGTTTTCTGTATAAAAAAAAAATCCCATTCAGAACCATTTTGTTGCGACACAATCGGATATAAATCAAGTTTTAAACTCCACAGACTCACTTTGTTGTAAGTGAGGAAGACTTTCTTTTCCTGGAACTCATCTTCTCAAGCAGCACTTCCTAGTTGGCTACAGTATTTATTGCATATATATTAAGAAAACTGAAATAGCAATGATCAATTTGTCACTATTGTCTCTAATCCATTTGGTTTATAAACAAAAACAAGCTTCAAGATCTCCTCCAGTCATGTCTTAATATGCATATAAAATAGTCTACTTTCAATAATACTTTGTGTCTAATGTTTTACCACACTAAAAAGTTAATTTATCTAATTGAAATCCTTAAAATAACATATTTTATTGTTCCTCATTTAAAACTCCAGAATCTATGGTTCAGGATGTCTCCTACAACTGAAATGTCCACTCTCACTGTGCAAGAGGTTTCAAGTTTCTACTTGAAACATGGATATGGACCAAGATTGGCTCCAACTAGTAGAGATGTCACAAATCATAGGTGTATGCCTTTTTGGCGAGCACAGAAAACCTTTGCTCCCACTTCAGTAGATGAATGCAAAAACTTTGTTCATACTTCATTTTACACAGTGAAGCTCAAGAATCCAGCTGTAGTAACAAAAAGCTAAACACATTTTTGATTTATTTATATTTTATGGTTAACTTTTACACTGAATTTAGTGGGGAAAAAAGGAAAGATATTCATGTTTCACTTCTTGACTAGCTAGCAAAAATGATCTGATGACTTACAAAGAACTCTGTATGATCCTATAGGGATTAGTTTAAAGAAGTCAGTATCAACGGGTGGAGTCAGGACAGCGGTAGAGTAATGGCAGATTATATTCTTTCCATTCATCCCCTTTAAAAGACAGTAGACAGACTGTTAAATTGATAGTTGTCAAGTGTCAATACTTTATGCTGCACTGTCACCAGCACTGATTTCACTGATTGCCTTAATTACAGACACCTGACTTATTGGTCTGATGGGATGGTGGGCGGTTTAGAGCAGCACAGCAAATCAGATAAGCTCTTTGCTTCCAAGAAATACGTGCGTGTCAGCTTACATGTTAAGATTTCACAAGTCTTTTATAAATTACATATTGTATTAATCCATCGGGGAGAAATGTGGGTGTAGTCCGTTTGAGAATGACATCAACTTGATTCTACATGATTGTGACTTAATGTGGCAAATATACAAGCCTTCTCGTCTGCCTTTTGGCTCTTAAAATGTGTGACAACATCAGTCATTTTCGAATTTCATTCTGCCGATAGCAATCTGAAGATGTGAGGTTTGATTGAAATCTAGTTGTACATATATGGCTCCAAATGGCTCCAGATGATTTGGATCACCTAAATATTAAGAGCCTGCAGCTGTGAGTTGGGTTGGTTGGGTTAAATGTATAAATGCAGACTCTCAGAGTTCAGAAATAAGCACAATGAATACGGGTTGTGAGGCTGAAATGTGAAAGGAAATCAGTCCTCTTTAAAGATGTTGAGTTTTATTAGATACATTTAGGACTTCTGACCATTTCTTCTAATTTTATCACAATTAAGTTTATTTAGATGCACATAAAAGTACAATAAAATTAAAAAAGGAGGTGGTTGGGTATCATAATGTTGTGTTATGAATTTGTGTGAATCAAATTCAGTTTTATTATTTTAGCAGCCAGTTTATTGCACAAGGAGGTATAATGTACTCTTTATGGCGATGCGTTTATTATTGAGTGGGGACATAATGTGAGACTGTAATAAAATCAGCTTCTTTGAACTGCATAGTCAACTTATTTTCCATCTTTGCAAATCTCATATTACATTAAAGCCATGTGTGTTTGTCTTTCTGTGTGCAAATTTTGTTTTGGCAATCGAAAGCTTCAATAAACATTTTTTTAATTTTAATTTTGTTTTTTGTTTTTTTTGTTGCACCCTCCTTGATACTGTTTCTCACTTTATGCAATGATAATACTCCTTATTTTCTCCCCATAAGCTCTCAGCCTGTCCATTCTATAAGTCACCTTTTCCCAATGTGTGCCTTGTGGCAATTTTCAAAATTATGTATTATTATTGAGATGTTAGGGTGATGATGTTTTGTTTTTTGGCAAAATTTGACTGCTGTATCTCAAGCAGCTACAAAACAGCTCTTCTGAAATTTACAAGTATTTTATACACACTCTGCCATAAAACTGTGGTTCTATGGTTTTATCCATTTTTTTAAACTTACTAGGCCAAGTTTTTAAGCCCAGTACCAGGAAATGTTTGACTGTATAAATCTGCAATCCGCCTACATATACGCCACACTTGCAGTCGTTCTTACACATGTCATCTCAAGGGAGGACAAGTCCCACAATGAACCTGCAATGACAGATCATTCATTAATGAGCTGGGCGTGGGGAGGGGGGGGGCAGAGTTCCCAGCACCAGCGGAAGAAGCCATACAATGCCCAAGGGACTGAACGACAGTGATACTGAGTATAGGATAACATGTTCGTGACAGGCAGGACCGCGGGGCATGATGGGAGTAATGTTTACAGCTGCATACAGGAGGGAAAACTCAGTGACTCTTGGTGTGCAGCCTGACATTACAACGTGATGTCAGTAAAGAAATATTTTTGACAGTTTATTGAAACTACAGCTGTAATGTATTCATAATTTGACTGTAAATAGTCAGTTTCCTTTTTGCTATTTTTCAGCACCTTCTTGGTTTGTAAGGCAGTCTGTCCCTTATGGTCCGGGCATTCTAATCCAATAAATCTAATTGCTACCCAGGGATGGTAATTTGAAGCAAGATGTTGATAGCATGCTGGATCATCATGTTCCTGCCAAAAGGAAACTCCTGCATGTGGCAATTTGAGTGAAATCTCATACTGGTTGCATTTACCTACCCTTCTGTAACCAGGAAATTATCAAACAAGAGGGTGCCCTTGCCGCATTTGAACCCCACCCTCTCAGAAGTTAATTACTGTACAGTAGGTTGTCGTTGCATCATGGAAGAATGCCTATAATGATGTTTTATGGTCATCTGCAACACACACAGGATGATTTTATTCCATTATGACTTAACTGAGATGTGTTTGAACGTGTTGCTTTGGCACCCGCAGGGGACAGGGAGGCGGGGACGTGTTGGATTCTTGGTAATGTCTGATTTAGGTCATCTGAGACACAACACAAAGGATTTCTCAAGAATTCTGATGTTTACTTGAAGCGATTGCCGAACGCTCAAACCTTTTCCAACAAACATAGGCACAGATTATTGTTTGGTAAGCTTTGACTGTCTGTCCTTGTTTGGAATATTTGGAGATGTTTGGCCGTATTCGACATGTTTAATCCATGTTTGTCCGTGGTTGATCGAAGTTTGCCATGCTTTCAAACAGACAATTATCTCAACATTACACATATAGTACATGTATCGTATCTATAGCAATGCAGCTTGTGCATGCCCAGCATTAGAATCACAGAAATAGTTGTATGGTGTGTCATCCCAGCGATTTTCCAACCGAAACAGCCAGATGAAAGCAATCAAAGAGATTGCTGAAAAACTCGGGATTAGTGGTAAGCGGAGTAGCGTAACATTAGTTACTTGAACTGTGAGCTTCACAAGATTGTAGCATTCCTAAATAAGTTAAATACTACAAATAATGGTTAACGTTACCGAACAAAGCTGGACTATACACTACTGATAGAAACCTGGCTAGATCAAAATGGTAAAAAGGTGCTGATTGAAACATCAGCGGCTAATTACAATTTTGTACATTGTACTTGGGTTAGTAGGAAGGGTGTGGGGGGAACAGTTGCTGTCATAGTCAATGATATTTTCATCTGCAAATCTTGTCTTTTTTGGCAGATACTCAAGTTTTACATTTTTTATTTCTACATCTGTATCTCCTGTTGTACTTCTTACTGTCTATGTCCTCCTGAGACACTGTTTTCTGGAAGAATTTGGTGATCTGTGATCTTATTTGATTTCAAATAGCATGTCACTGGGTCCACCCATAAGGGTCACACACTCACTTTTCCAAATAACTTGATGTTGCAATAGCAGCTTTCATAGATGTTGCAAGTTCCAACCACTATTATACTTTTATATGTATTATGCTCTTTTGAACAGATAGATAATATATTTATTAACAAATGTTACATCAATGATAATATATCAAAAAAAATAAAATATATAAAGATATAAATACATTCTCAAGGTATACATTACCCACATTGCCATCATGTAATGCCGTGGTGGACAATTTCACAAATGTGTAAAAGTAAGGATGGCAAAATCGATCTGGAGGAGAGCTGAACGGAAATGGAGAAAAAACAAATTATAAATTGATTTCGAGATCTATAAAAATGCACTTTACTATTATAACAAAGATATAAAATCTGCCAGACAGTCCTACATTACTCAATTGATTAACAATAATCAGAATAATTCCTCATTCTAATTCTCTTCAATTGACAAACTGATTAATCCCTCCAAATCTTTCCCTCATGAGTTTCTTTCTACAACCAAATGTGATGAAATTTCTGTTTTCTTTCTTTTGAAAAGTCTCTCAAATATAGATGATATATTCATTTCTTGTAGCAATACATCTGGCCGCCTTGTCATGCTCACACCAATTCACTGCCATGAGCTCAATGTCTACATTCTCACCTATTAACTCCAGAAACAGAGATGTAATTTAATGCCTGAAGTCTTGCACCTGTTCTCTTATTTGCATCCCTATCAAACTGTTCAAAACCGTCTTTCATTGCTTTATAAATGACATAATAAATATTATAAACAGCTCCCAGACCATTTTCCCTGCTCCTCTAAAATGTGCTGTAATCTCACCTCTGTTGAATAAAAACAACCTAAAACCTATCTGTTCTTAATAACTACAAACCAATTTCTCTTTTCTGAGCTAAATACTTGAAAACACAATACAAAAAACTTGGATGAATATCTTTCAATTCACAATATATATCATATATTCCAGTCTAGTTTCAGAGCAAATCATAGCACTGAAACAGCTTTCATGAGAGTGGTCAATCACCTGAAGATCAGCTATGAGTCAGATAATTTACATTTTGGTGTTACTTGATCTCACTGCTGCCTTTGACACTGTTGAGTTTGACATTTTAATTCAAAAGCTTTATGTTTCAGTCAGCTTAACGTGGCCTGTTAACTGGTTTTATCCTACTTAAAGGACAGGAGCTTTTATGTTTCCGTTGGTAGTTTTAAATGTGCAACAAAACTTCTCTGGGGCTCCACAAGGGTCGGTTCTTGGGTCATTGCTGGTTAATTATCCATGTTCCAGATTGGTATTATATATTAGTATCCATATGCTGATGATACACTGTTATACATTTCACTTTCCTCTTGTCTCAGTCCTGTTAAAACTAATACACTGTATTGGTGATATTTATTAGAAACAGAAACTTTATAAAGCTGAATACTGACCACATTGAAATTGTCATTGTTGATCCTAAAATTCAGGATTAAAAGACAGTAAACAGATTCACTCTTGGCATCACCGATCTCTGAAATACAGTAAGCATGTCCGAAACCTTGGCATTATTTTGGGTACTGATCTCTATTTTGGAAATCACTCAACCAATATCACCAGGACAGCATTTTATCAAAACTCATTCATTCATAGCATTCATATCTCAAACTGGCTCTGGAAAACATGTTCATGCTTGATCATCTTAAGCAGACTAGACTGCTGTAACGCCCTTTTGGCAGGATTACTCAGTCAGTCACTAGGGCAACCCCAGCTCATTCATAATGCATACATGAACATTTTAACATATTATTTTGGTACTGAAATCAATTCATTGGTTTCTGGTACAATAAAGAATCACCTTCAGAAACCTTACTAATTATGGGAGCATGTCTATGTTCCCTCAGTTTAATAATAAAATAAATAGTTTCACCTGTCTTTCAAGCATTTTCATAGATGAAACACATTATGTGCATTAGGGAAATTGGTGGAAAATCCTTGAGGGAACATAAAGCTGGGGGAACATATGGCCTAGTTTTGATGGGAGGACAATTTCTTAGAAATAGGGGAACATAGGGATGACCCCCTAATGGTCTATATGCACACATTTCCAACTTGTTCACTGATTGTAACCCAATCGGGCCTCTCGTCATCAGGTCTTTTGGCTGTACCCAAACTTGGATCTAGATACAATGAGGACGCCTTCATTTACTGTGGTCTGCTGACCTGAGATCCATCACAACTTTGTGTATATTCGAAAAGCAAACTCAAAACTTTCCTATTGTCCCAGGCTCATAGTTACTGTGTGTGTGTGTGTTTGTGTGTGATGGTATGGTAGCTTGTTTAGGTTTGATTGTCTCTTGTACGGTTGGTTACATCTGTGGCTATAGGACAGAGTAGGGGGTTTCTATTTGATTGTGTTGTGTTGATGTTTTGGGGTTTTTTAATTGCTGAATGTTGTGTTTAATGTATGCTGGGTGTATGCCTCATGCTTATTCATATTGCTTGTGTCACCGATGTTCTTGTGTTGTTTTTCTATGTAAAACACATTGAGCTTACTTTAGTGAAATACACCAGCGGTTAGCCAAGATCCCAAATGAATTTTCGACCACCCTGCATGCCCTTTGAAAGCCTATAGTTAAATATTTGCTGTCCATCTTCTAGAATAGGGTTTTTAGGCAGGTATGGTTTCAAAGGGAATGCCTCATCAGCCTCTATATAATATGGTGGTGGCTCACCATGTCCATTAATAGGAGCTGGTTGGAGTACATTTGCTGTTTTCTTTTCCAAGGACATCCCATGAAAACGCCCATGATCAGAAACTCTTTCACTGCAATGTCCACAAAAAGAAATTTGTAGTTGCTATCTACAAGAGCCATTAGCACAATTGAGTTAGAGTGCCTGAAGTTGTAAAACATTGATCTACTGGTGGGGGGACAAATAGCTATGTGCTCGTCATCCAAAACGCCTATGCAATTAGGAAATTACCATCTTTTTTTGGAATACTGTTGCAAATTCATTCCTTTACCCTGCGGTTTCGGGACACTGAAAAAGATGGAAAAAAAGAGACACATTAATTATTTTTAAGGTTTTTTTTACATGTGCCTTTGTTGTTTTTTGGATGGGACATCATTGAGACATCACTGAACACTGAAATACAAGTCGACAAGGTGGACGTGGACCAAGACAAAGAGGAAAATCCTTCCACAACAGAGATAACTTGGACAACTGAGTCTCCTTCATTCCCTCCTACTTTCCATTCACCAGTCACAAAAAAGAAGAAAAAAAGCCAAGATAGACAATAATGATGATGAGAAAGAAATCCCTTAATGCATCACCAGTACATTGCATAATTTGGAAAACAGACAGCAGACGACACCGCCAGCTGACCACATCACATCTCACTGGCAGTGTCTGGATAGAGAATAAAGGGCCACAACTGATCAGCAGTTCAGCCTAATTCTTTACAGTTCGATGTTCCAACCACCACAGCAAGATGATTTCATTAATGGATGTATCCAAACATGTCGTCTACTTCCCACAAAGTGATTTTGGGGAAAATGAATCACAAATTGTACAGTGTTTTACAAGTTTATTGTAATTTTGTGTGTTTGCCTGTCACCCTGACAAAGTAGGGTTTTAGATAAATATGTGATGAATATAGTTTGCAGAACAACAAATATAGTTATGGTTTATATAATTTTATAAATAGTACACCTTAAACCTTTTTTTATTTTTGTAATATATAGTATAGTATACTATATTTGTCATATTTGTATGTAATTGCAATATTATTTTTTGTAATTTAAATCCAACGTACTCACTCTTAAAATGTAAAAAGTATCAATCAACATATTGTTATAAATATGATTTATAAAACATATTTATTTATTTAAGAACTTTTACATAGCTTAGACAAGACTAATATAACAGTTGCAACTTTAATAGTTACTGCAAAATAACCCACCTATGGAGCAAAAGCCTGAATAATAAGTGAAAAGAAGATGCAAAGTTAGTCTCTCAGACCAAATTGAGGCATTAAGTTTGTTTGAATCACACTAGTTAAACTTCAATAGGTGAATTTTATATTATGAAGTTTTAACACTGATCCAAATGGCTTCTTTGGTGTTTGTTTTGTTTTCGGTGAGGCTTTAATATCAGATAGAACATCATTGGCATATATTCTGAGGAGATGCAGCATTCCTCTGTTATACTAATGGCAATTACCTACAAAGACACTGACGTTTATCACAACAAATTTGATTAGTTCTGCTTCCAGATGGGATATGCACCTCCAAAATATGTTTGTCTGTGCATGCAGTACAAATGTTTTATTAGGCCATCTGTGAGAAATATGGGTGTCATCAACTCCACCTGCCTGGATGGCTCGGATTTTACTTGACATATATAGAAGTCTTCCAGCTTTCATAGACTCAGTATTCACTGTCTAATCACTGCCGGCTTCTTCCTGAGCCAAAACCAAACATGACTATCAGCTGATACGTTTGGGTTTCACAGTAGAATCACAGGTTTTCAGTCAGCTGTGTGGTTCAGTCCCTTCAACGATGTGTACTATTTGCCTATAAGGCACTCTACTTATTTTAAATGTGCATGTCTAACAGTGTTAAAATATCATTAAATATAAAGGGTTGTTTTCATTCTTGAAATCTGGGGAATTCAATGGTTGTTCATTGTCAGGTCAGTCCATGGTTTTAAAAATCATAATGTGCTTCTAGGATAACCACGTTACTATAATCACCCTTATTGTTGCTTTCATGAAGAAGATTGTCTGATAGATGGATATTTGTGAATATTATTAAGATTTCCATGAGGTTGCTCAACAGACAGGCTTTGTGCCTGAGAATAATTGATCAGACATTGGTGTGGATCCAGATCTGAGATTTGCCAACAAAGACTGCCAACAGAGATGATCTTTTCATAGTTCTAGCTTTGAAACAAATGGAGATAGAGGCTCGATCCAAATTCATACAGGAGGTTTGCAGGCTCAAGAAATCAATTTAGCTTAAAAAATTAATTGATATGAATCTTGTTTTTGGATGCACAGAAACATGAATTGTGTAGCACTGGCTCAGCTTTGTGCTTGTCTTTGTCTTTTTTTTAACATACTGTTTGCATGTGTGTGTGTTACTTTGAAGAAAACCTTTAGTTGAATAAAAGTAATGACTCCACCTCAGGAAATTGTTTATTTTGACTACGTACTTTGGTCTTGCAGCCTGTTCTTATTGCATCATTGTTGTTCCCATAATCAGACTAAGGAATGTAGTCTCAGGTATTTTAGGATATTGCTGGCAGGGAAGACAAGGTATGTGAGTAAAACATGCGCTATAGTACATCATACGCCAATAAAAGGACATTTATGGTACTTTTTTAATGTCACAATCAAAAGAGCTGCTGTTTTCTCAATGTCAATATCTCTTACATTAATGATTGTTGATTTTGCAACACTGCTAACTTATACAGTGTAGGAAAGCATGTATGAACTTTAATATGCAAGCCAAATCAGATTCTTCATTTGTGGTCATGTGCAAATTCTTATATTACTATGGATGATTCTCATGTGATGTATAACTCGCTGTTACATTTTATGTAAAACCCTGTTAAATTATATATATTTTTTTTTTTAATATTTACATTGAATTGATTGACTTGGTGTAATGTGAAGGCTCACTTCTAATTCTGTATACACAGAGAATTATCAGGGTTTTTTTATAGTTTAATTGGTTCCCTGGAACAAATTTAGATTGCAGATACATTTCCATCTAAGCAGTGATTATCAACAAACAAGCTCAGACACGCAACATGTTTGCTACCTGCCCAGCAACCAATGGTAAGTAAACAAAGTGGCTGGTGAGCAAAGTAGAGCATCCCACAACTAAAGCAAGTGTCAGGTATTTTTGTCTGGGAGTTGGAGGCCAGATCAGAACAAAAAGAGAATATTGGACTTTTATTTATCAGGTAGATGGGAACATGACACCCAATGAGATGCTCATGTGTCTGCTGGATGTGTATACAGGCAGTTTTGTGCTACCAGGAACCATAATGACTTCATGATATATCAGAACTGTGTTTTTGTAATTTGTATTCTTGTATACTTCATTTTTTAATTATTTGAATACATCTCAATAAATGTGTACTTGTTTCCCATTTTCTCACTCCTGTGCTATTACATTTAGGGACTGTCATTGCAGATTAACATATGCTACATCACACTTAATAACTGGCATTTTCTTTGACATGTGTCTGTTACTATCAAACCATCCATCCAGGTAAGTGTAAACACCTTTTATAAAATCTCACATTTTAGTCATTCATTCAGCGTATGGACAGAAGCAGTACTGTATCAGATATAACAGCTCTGTGTTATCTCTAGCTCTATACATGTGGTCTTACTGAGAATCAGAAGTGACAGGAAGTAGAGTATATGTCATTGATAAGGAGTTGCTCTGACCCAGTTTGGGAATCCATGCCACGAGCTATATCTAGGTTTTTATTATCCTATACTGTCCAATAGTTTCAGCAGGTTTATATAAGATGCCAGTGAACCAGAACTTTGGATGGATGTGTTGTTCACTGTAGTATGACCCCCCTCCTGGTTTTATTAACTTAAATTTGGTTTGAGAAAGAGAAAACATATCTATTTATTAGAGCTGTTGAAAAACAGTCTTGTATGCCAAAAATTTGTATTGAGTCAGTTTTTACTCCAGTGTATTTGTAAGGATGGAAATATCCATTAAAACACTGATTAAACCATTAAAACTCCACTAAAAGCCAGACTGGGAAAATTATTTTAGTGTAAGAAACTATTTTTGGAGGGGTGACTGAATATGTACTTTAGATAAATAACATTTGTTCACTGTAGCCTTGGTCAAACAACAATTTCATTAAACCCCACGTTAAAAACATACCTAAGGAATACATGATATTGAAAAAAAGGAAATAACTAACACTAACATGGTTTGTAGTATGTGGTATTTTGTGTGGAATTCCTGCAGGACTAAATGAGAACAACAAGAGAAACGTCATAGAATAAAGATTGATAATAGATTTGAATCAAACAGATCTATTGTCTGATGTGTGTGGAGCACATGCATGCACACACATCATCTCCCATGCAAGTATGGCTTTGTGCATCCATGTGTGGGGAGGGGGATGCAGGCTGCAGGACGGTGAGAAGGGCTGACAGCACCAGCAGAACAGCCTGCAGCGCCCTGTGTATGAATTAGCTCGTTTCGCAAGTCTGCACAGGAGAACCGGTTTGCACTATCAGAGTCAGGGCAACCCTGAGGTGACAAGTTGATTTGTTTCACAGAGTCCAAATGACCTGTTTTTTTCCCCCCTTTCTTATATTCACTAAAAAAGCCACTACCCCCACCTTTCACTCATCAAGCAGTCGTTGAGTTTTGATAAGGACATGATAAAGTGGCATGGTTTAGATGCCTTCAGTTTCATAACTGGTTCATTGGGTAAGAGGTTAGATCAGGTCTGAAGTGTATTATTCAATATTCAGTATCCATTCACTGTCATTCAGTCATTTTATTATGTACATGGATGAATGAACATCTTTTGAATACAATTAAATGAATGTATGTAGAGCAGTGTGTAATTTGCTGTAGGCTTTTCAGTGCACTGTTGCATATCACTTTGATATCAGAAGTATTATCAATGTGTCACTTGTCAACATGTTGATGTGCATCAATGTTAGCAAAATTAGGCACTCATTGTGTGCAGAAATTAATCTGATTGTGGCAAATAAGTATAAAAAAGAAGTGCAGTAAAGGGCCAAGTGGCAACACTGATTCAGGGAAAGAAAGGGACAGATTAGCTGAGCCAAATGTCATTTATTTTAAAGAAGCTGTGGCATGTCGGCTCCTGCACTCGCTCTTTCTTTTTTATTCTCACAGTAACGCCTCTAGAGTTTCTCAGGGACAAGCAGGCACAGGCAGATATGCCTACATTACACCATTGCTAATAACAGAAGCTGGAAGCAGGCCATGGGAAAAATAAACCTGTAACACTTTATTGTGACTCTGTTCCTGCCAGCCACCATGTGCATGAAGTAATCATTCCAGTTCTCATAAAGAGCATATCTGGTCTGGTTTGCATCTCGCTGCCATGTGCTGTGACACAATAGGGATTTACCCTACATTATACTACAGTATGATTGGGAA
Organism: Scomber scombrus; assembly: GCF_963691925.1. NCBI lineage: Eukaryota > Metazoa > Chordata > Actinopteri > Scombriformes > Scombridae > Scomber > Scomber scombrus. Next base: position 23,988,060 of record NC_084980.1, read on the forward strand.
CAGAGAGTTTTGCTGTTCCAAGAACTATCACTATCGTGTAGATCTTTTTTACAGGAATAATCCCAGGCTTTATAGAAAGAAACAATGTTGTTGATCATATTTAAAAAGCTTTCATGAGCAGCAATAACAACCGCTGCTTGATGCTTGAACGACAAATAAAAAAGCACTTGAAGAAACTCAAATTATATTAACAAAAATATATTAAAAGTCTGGGTGATCGAGACTGCTCTCAGTATAGCAGAAAAACAGCAGGAAAGATTGCAAAAAGCTAAAAAGACAAACAAAAATATTTTTTTAAAAAGGAGATATTGCAAATTATTCCCCTAACTTGTATAATACTTAGTACCATAGTATAAGCACCTAAGTGTGATGATTTCTTATTTATTCATTTATATGTTCATGTTTTTTATTTTGTTTTGTTTTTTAAAAAAAAATAAGGCCGTAAAGTCTGTTGAAGTCCACCCTTCAACAGACTTTACATTGTGCTATTGTGCTCGGTGATTTTGGACAATAAAGTCAGTGTCTACATGCACAGGCAGCTGTCTTTTTAAGCTGGAAATCAGAAAATCTTACAACACTTCAAGGTGAGATCAGGTGATTTGCTCCATCCACATTGAATTTACTGACTGTATGAACTCATAAATGTTTTCATCAGATATTGATGTAAATTAGTTTTATTTTAATATAGAGCTTGCAGCAGTGAATGAAAAAAATGAATGAATAAAATCAGCATGGGTGCTGTCACAGTGTTGTTCCATTTTTTTCACCGTCAATGGAGCAGCTCCAGCATTTGTCTCTGGATGACATCATCACCACTGTTTGTCTTTCTGTCGTCAAGGTTATTTCATATTCCTCAATTAACTCGGAAATGTGTAATATTGTCAAAGCAGCATTATGTGAGGTACATTTTCAGTGTGGATTTCCAATTTAATCCCCAGCAATTTGCAGCTTGCTTGAGTGACAGATGTGGTTCAAGTTCCTGACCTAAAACCTATCAGTCATTATTACGAGTTATCACATAGCCTGAGGTTATGGTAACATATCTGTAAGTGGCTGACAAGGCAGATGTTGAGGGGGGGGGGGGGGGGGGGGAAGTTGGCTGTCCTCTGGTACTTGCATATATTTCTTCTTCGATTCCTTAATATGACATCCCTCAACTCAGCTAATGACTATCATCACATCATGAAAACAACAGTCAAACACCAAATTCAATCAAACAAGGGATTTAGGCATAAGTTCACACTAACTGACTAAATATAGTGAGCTATAGTTATGAGTTATATGCACGAAAAGTTACCAAACGTGCAACAACAATAAAAAACATATTGGCTATCATGGTTCATTAAGCGCAGGTTTATGTTGATTTTAGACTATGCGCTGACTCTGACTTCCCGCTACAAAACTTGGCATGAGATTAAGCAACTAACAGTGCATGTTGGGCAACACGATGCAGGAGTGAGTCATCGGTATGAGAATCTTCATGGTTTGCTTCTCCGCAGAAATGCGTTTGTTTGCTCGCTCTGATTGCTGAGTACACATGCCTGTCACCTCTTACAATGCTCCAAATCACAGGTGTCTGGATGTGCATGACATACCGCTGCACCGGATTGGCCGACAGTTTTTGCTCCTCATGAGAACTGTATTTACACGACGACAGGTTGACTCCACCCATGCTTAACAAAAGGCTTTAGCTTCTATAGCTGCAGTGGCGCTACACAGTCTGCACTATATCATTATTACATGTTGATATACTGGTGCTGGTACTATCATTCAACTTTCATTTAGTTTTATAAAAATCTACTCTGTTATAATGATGACGTTGATTGGCAAGTTGGGACAGATGCTTATGCTCGCAGGTTTTAGGGATGTAGATTATCAGAGGGTGATAAGGAATCTCAAACCTTGCTTTGAATTCTTAAAAATTGAGAGTTTACCAAAGTTAAAGGCATGATTCAGCCAGACAGAGAAAGATTACAGTAGAACATCGGGTAAGAGTTTGTTCAAATCCTTATATGGACCGTGTATGTATTACGTTATCCTCAACCAAATCTTGACCATAGTGGCAACAGATCAGAAACTACACTTGTGCTGACTTGCAATGTACTTTATCTAGAAAGGTATGATCATTTTCACTTTTTCAATCAACACCCATGTGACCTATTGAAGTGCTCTTAATCTAATATTTGCGTCTTTCTTGTACATTCCTCAATACTTTCACTTCTTCAGGCTTTTTTTTTTATTATTAAAATAATCAGAGACGGAATAATCACCCTTTGGTTGACTGATAGCCTCCAGACATCCACAACCAATAATCAGATCAAGTCAAGTTAAGTCGAATCCACTTTTTTTTGCATATAAACCAATATCACAAATCAGAAATTTCCCTCAGGGGACTTAATAGTTTGTGTTGTAACACCACATCCTCTATCCTTAGACCTTCAGAAAACAGAAGAGGGATCCTAAATGGTCGGACATGCAATAGAAGTGTCCAAAATAGACCACGAACGCAAAATTATAGAATACACACAAACAGGATGACAACATTATAGAAGGTTTTATAACATACTGTATATGAAGAATATGATCAGGAGGAAACTTATACTCCAACACCATGGGGACTTGGGAAGAGAACAGACTACACATAGAGACATGGGAAGCTCACATCACACCATTTACACACACTGAGGAAGGAAACCACATGCATGGGGGAGCGAGAGAGTGTGATAGAAAGAGAGATGAGGACATCATTCGATAATCATGAGTCACAAGCAGATTTAGCTTTGTTTTAATGGATCAAAAGCTAAAAAGTTGGGGAACCAATACACTAGATACACACCTGAATGTTATGAATGCTGATAAACACTAGATACACACCTGAATGTTATGAATGCTGATAACAGATGATTACTGGACATACTGACCTCCCAGAGATCTGTGGAGTTTCTTCTTTTAGGTTTATCTGTGTGTTCGTTTCATCGCTCAGCAGGAGCCCCCTCCGAGTATTGCATGTCTCAAGTGTGTATGCGTGTGTGTGTGTGTGTGTGTGTGTGTGTGTGTGTGTGTGTGTGTGTGTGTGTGTGTGTGTGTGTGTGTGTGTGTGCGTGCGTTTCTTGAGTCTTGCAGAATCCTCAGTGTTTATATATCTTATGTAATTGTTAATTAACCCCCAACCTTTTTTCTATTTCATGAATTGCATTCACATAATGAAATGAATCACAATGAGATGATTGGTGCCCTGCGGATCCGTTTCAGGAATATTGTGTGAAATTTTAATTATTGGGAGAGGGGGGAAAAAAAGATGAGTAGAGATTGTTCTGTTTTTTTTTTATTCAGATTTTTCATTGCGAAAGAAGGGAGAAAAGTAGAAAATCACACATTGATAAGAAAGATGCATGCTGTAGTATAAATAAGTGTGTTAGTATAATAAGTATGTGTGCCCCCATGCATGTTTTTGTGCACTTGCGCATCTGATTCCTAATTGGTCCATGCTGGCAGAGGCACCTGTAAGAGATCCATCTCCTCCACAGGCAGAGGGGCCAAGCGCCGCAGCATCTCCCACACAGATGGACCTCACAGCGGGCGACTGTCCATGTGAACACCCTGGCCATCCACCAACGGATGGTGTATCACAGTGGGAATGTCGTTGCACATCAATCCCAATAAAGGCCTGGCCTGCCTCTGCTATGACATTTAGATGTTGCGTATCATTGGGTGAGAAAAGCAGGGAGTTTTCTTTGTGTGTTTGCTTTGGCGATGAAGGAATAAGCTTCCCCTGCCAATAAGGATTTTATGTGGGAAGTTGTGAGTGTGTGTGTGTGTGTGGTGTAATTTTGTGTCTGCATGCATGTTTGGAGCAGAAAATGATTAGTTCACTTATTCAAACACCACGTACAAAGCATCTAGCATTATCTCTACTTATTTCAAGAACGTGTGATGATCTAGATGCTTTTTTTAGTCAATTAAACAGTCAAAGTAAAGTTGGAACCGTTCTGTACATTTCAGTCCAATGTAAGATCCTTGATCTCTCACTTTAATAACAAAGTTTGAAAGGGAAAGTGAGTGAGCATTGTTGTCACAAAGCCATAATAAGAGTGTGTTTTACCACACTTCTGGTTAAATTAAGTAAGCAATTAATTCCAAGCATCCCTTTTAGAAATGAATACAAAGAAAAACATGGAACTGGTTATTCTCATGAGACAATATGATCATTTGAAAAAACTATTCTTTTGTTGTTACTCCATAAAAACATTACAACTCAACCCAAGACCAGTGTGGGACTCAGTGGGGGGGGGGGTTGTATTAAGGTTTTTGATGAATCTATTATCCACAATTGATCATTTGTGCTTATAAATTACTAATCAATCATTAATACTCCAAAGGTTGTAACACACACACACAAACCGAGATACAAGCATTCATCTGGAGACTTAAACCCCAACTATGCGTTTCTTTTAAATGATAATGGCTAGTTTGCAGATGAGAGGACAAAACATGTAAATAAAATAACTTTACAATTAAAAGAAGGCGTATCTTTTGGGGAAGCCTGCTACCTCTCACCACCTCCAGTTCCTTGGCCAAGCTATCACATCCTCCACCGACGTGTGCGGGATGTTATACCTGACGCAACACAATGTCAAATTACTGTTCTCAGCATTGTGTTTTAACATGCTGACAGTGCAGAATGATGAATGGCTGTGTTTGCCTTTCAAATATGATTCATACGTTGCTTGGTAACTTGTCCACCTACGTGCTTACTTTGGTGTCTTTCAATACTTTTCCTGTAACTCCTTATATGCAGGATGTATTTGCTGATGTGCAAACTGCCCACTCATGAAGCCCTCCAAAGAAAACAAGAGAAAAACAAGCTATAAGAATAATTATATATGCTTCCTTGAGGTTTCACTGCAACCAATTTTTTTTTTAAAAACACTCCACATTAAGCAAAACAAATAGCTATAATAACCATCACATCATCTGCAAATGTGCAAAATACCAGAATGAATTCTTTTAGACTTACTGTATGATTTTGTTGATTAACTCTCAGGATTGTACTCAGTTTAAATGCTCACAAGCCACTAAATAGAAGCACATTTACCCAGCTCTTCTCACTTACTGTAAACCATAAAAGATGTGGAAAATGTACTTGTAATCTCTGTTTTTACCGTTGATGGATGAAGACCACAAATCTAGAAACTGTTTGATAATGTTTATGTTTTCATTGGCTTTGGGTTTTTTCCACTATGCAGCTCTATACATATCTATCATGGGTGGCCTGTAGAGATCAAATCCTGATTCTAGCATTATTACCTCTGCTAATTATAGGACTCCCCCAAAAAAAAGAAATTCAGTCATTGTCTGCCCACTTCCTTGTCAGTCAGAGCTCCACTGAAGCTTTTAGGAGGCCAGTTAGCCCACGTACTTTCTCCCTCAGCCTTCTCCAAAACTATTTACCACTCAAAAACAGCATGAATTATTCTGCTATCAGTCACGTCTGCAATATATTATACACTGTTCAATATTTACCTCACTATGTTTTAGGTTGAGTTTTATCACCGTATACCGTATATCACCAGTATTACACCCCACAGCACCAAGCTCAGTTCTCTGCCAGAGCACTTTAGGGTTACTCCAGAATAGTCAATGAGGAAAGCGTAGGCGATAATGAGGTATATATTCAATTGTTGTACCCACAGAGAAGTTGTTTGGGTATAAATCACTATAATAAACAAGCTGATTTGGGGGAAGAAAAAAAAAAAGTTGGTAGCTAACCTGCTATTTGGGGATCCTACAAACTTTAATGGACTTGTAAGTGAATTTTCCATTGACTCTTCTTTTAAGAATACAAGAGCTTGTGAATGTGAAATAACATAAAGAGGATTTCACAGGTTTCAACAGTCCAAAATGTGCAAACTGACAGAAGGCATAACATTATGATTGCTGCAAGATGTTGTTGTTTCTCTCTTTCTCTCTCTCTCTCTCTCTCTCCTCTCTCTCTCTCTCTCTCTCTCTCTCTCTCTCTCTCTCTCTCTCTCTCTCTCTCTCTCTCTCACACTATTTGTCATTCTGCACGTCTTGAGCTTCAGAGTAAAGTAGCCCAGCTTGTGTTAGAGAAGCTGTTGGAACACACGTACACACCTATGGTGAGGAATAAGAGGGGGTAAATTAAAAATGCACGTGGTACAAATGAGAGAGTGAGAGAGTGACTGAATGAATGAATGGTCTCCTTACCATGTTACGTAACATGGTGCTATGTTCCACAAAACATTGAGTAACTGCTTTCTTGGCGTCGAGAGTTCAGGCTCAAGACATTTTGCTGGAGTAAGACTCCGGAGGAATGTCTGTGTCTGTGTTTGTGCGTGTGTTACAGCCTTTGGTTTTAGTCTTAAGAGTTCGGCATGATCGAAGAAGCAGACATAAAAGCAAAACAGCATAAAAAGAAGAAAAAAAGAAGAAAAAAAATCAAAGTTAGATGGAACAAAAAAAGTGAGAAAGAGAGAAGGAAAAAGAGAGAAGGAGAGCAGACTGAAAATAAGACGGAGAAAAATGGCCAAAACCAGAAAGAAAAGGGGGGAGAAAACCCCCCGACTATAACGAACAGAGAGAAAAGAAAGAGAGGGAGTTGTTATGTAACTTTGTCCTCAAGAAGCCCTGCCAAAACTCAGCTTGGCTTGCCTTGCTACTACGACGACAGATTTTCTCATGGAACAGATTAAACGGTGCTCAAGCGGGAGACCAGCAGATGCAAGATGGATCCCAGCTCTTCCAGCTCACACACAAACTGTAGTAAAACACCTCAGTGCACTTTGTGTTTACTGCCTGAGGACACTGAGACATGCCAGCACACCGCAGAAGCAGGAACAGTGTGTCTTCACTTACAAACTGTGCTCCGTATAGCTCAGACTTAAAGCAGTATTACGCTAATGGATTCTAGCCATTTTTGAGGAGTGCTTATGTCATACATTAACAGTGTGAAACAGCTTTAACCTTTTTTTTTTAAGTAATTTTGATTGTAATTTCATTGTCGGAGCTTGTGTGCAAGTCCTACCGCTGTCTTTGTTAGATTTTGAACAAACAAGCCGCTCACTTTCCAACCACAGACTGGCAAGTCTGGATTTGAGAGCAATTGAATGATGAGAAACTCATTTACAGAGCAGAAATCTGTGAGTCTGAGAGGGGAAGAAAGTTGTAACACTCAATCATACCTTTTTGATATCAGAAAAAAATGGGCATGTTTAGATTTGTGGCATGGTTTGGATATATAACTTTCCATTGACTCATAATACACTTATAGTGCATTTCTGAAGGGTATTCACAGCTGTATTTGATACCTTTGTGCATTCATGAGAGAAAAATGAACTTAATTTCATTGAAGTCCTGTAAATGGAAGTCAAAACGACAGCACACTGACTTTTACAAACTCAAGTGGTCTGTGATGCATTATACCAGAGAATACCAAGAGCAAAACTCAGTTGGTGAGTCAGATGATCTGGACAAAACATTTGCTGACTGTATATAGACCATCTTAGAAATCTTTTTCTTTCATTCAGCTGTGTGGAAGATTAAGTAGCCCTGGAGGTAACATGGGGTAATAGTTACCTCAAATGACCCATTCCTGCAGGGTGTTTCATTTTCTAGAAGGCCCTAAACAGCAGAGCTTATTGTACGAGAGCCTGGCTTGTCTCAACAATCTCCTGAGAAAAACATCTGGCTCTTTAGCCGCTAAATGCTCCACTATGTTCACCGGCTCTTCTGATTGACTGCTTTGTGCTGGGCAGGTAGTCAGTTTATCAGAGCGTTTTCTCTAAAGTGGCTGGAAACAAGATTTATAAGAAAGGTATAAGGCTGAACCAAAACAAGAAAATTTACAGGCCATGAAACCAAACCGAGAGGCCAGAAGAGGTGATGCAAGGTTGAAGATAATTCTCTGAGGGATTAAGACATCAAGTGGCACGCATATTCATTTGATACATTATTAAAATAAACATATTGACAAATATTGAGATTTAAGTTTTTTGATGGCAAATGTTAGGGTATGTATTAATTTGAGCGAACAAATTAAGTATTTCCAGAGTACAAATTACCAAAGTGAGATAATAAATTTGGTATACTGAGAGGGCACTATGTAGTAATTTAGGGAAATCATTTGCAATTTAGGGCACAAATGACTAATTTGAGAGACAGGGTGCTGCTGTTTAATGGCTGTTAAGACTTAATTGCATAGTTGATTTTTGTTTACATTAAATCTTACACTTAAAGCAGCTTTAATGAAATCATTACGGCATAACACTGTGTTGACAGAATTGTAAGTGTTTAAATGTTACACTGAACCTTCACACTGTTTGCTCGATCATGCCATCCATTCATGTGTGCTCTGCTCTATTCCGCTAACAACTCAGCTCTCCCATTTACTGCCTAATTGGGCTCTCAAGGATAATGGCCGATTTGTTTGTTTGTGTGAGTGTGGGAGCGATCAAGAGTTTGTGGATTTAACTGTGTGTGCATGTCTGTGTGTGTGCGTCTGTGTGTGTTCTTTTTTTCTATCTCCACGTGTGTCCGAGTCAGTGTGTTTGCATGACCGGCTTTGTGTGTGTGTGTGTGCTTGAGACGGCCTCTTTCCTCAATGTTAATGTCAAGTGAATGAGGCAGATCTATGGCAGGTGTGAGAACAGCTTGAGGCTCGTGTCATTAGCCCTCCACCGGTGTCACTCCGTCCTGCGCTGATCCACCCTGGCACCATCCATCCACCACATGCCACACACACACACACACACACACACACACACAGTCTTTTATTAAAGAGTGTTTTTTTTGCTGCAAAATTATTTAATGTGGACAAGCGCTGGTCTCAGATTGTGACCGTAAACGAGTTATGAAGGAACCTGAGGCGGACTCCATAGGGGAGCTGGATACACTTTGAGATTCTTTGCTTTGCCCCAGCTGCCCTTCACTGTGATTATGTTGTGTGTTTCAGGTGGTTTTCAGTACTGTTATGCTTGCTTTGCTCCAAATTTCATGTGGGTCTTTTGGTTTTACAATCCTAACTAAAACTAGAGTCACCCTCCATATGACTTCTGGTTACACAAAGGTTTGAATAAAGACAACAACAACAAAAAAAAAAGCTCTGATGCTCCAGATTTAAAAGAAAGTGAAAAGCGAGAGGGAGTGCAGTGGGTGTTGAAGTGTGTCATCTCAAGCGTTTGACACTTTTGGATGTGCGAGAGTCAACGTGAGTGGAGGCTTGGGTGTGGACAAGGCACAGAACTGGGACAAAGTGACAGACTGCCCCGGTAAGCCCTTGGCACTGTCATCACACTGCATTGTGGGTAACGCCGCATGACACAACCACAGGAGTCGGAAAATGAATTTTCCACCGAGGGCGCATGGCTTTGGGGTGATTAACAAGGTAAATGTTACTCGATACTAATTAACACTTATTGATGCTGATTAATGTGCATTTCAGGCGCCATAAATGTTTAATTCTCGTTAGATGCAGTAAATGGAAACCCCTCGGTGGTTTTACCTGGAACTAATTTATGTGCATGCTTAATAAAGGAGTTGTAATAAGCAGTTGGTGGTCTTAATAGCTTGGCTTCATCTTTGAAACACTCACCTGGAGGTTGTGATAAAAGGGAAGATGTGCAGTAAAAGTACAGCACACTGAACACATTTTTAGATGTGGCCCATTGGGAGCTAATGATTATTTTTAAATTTAGGCATTAGACCTGTGACTGCTGACTGCAGCCTGTCAATGGTGCATTATATTCTTGCCAAAAATATTCTAAGCTTCTTTCTTTTTTTTTAAGTACGGGGAAGCTTTGCTGAGCAAGCATCTCTTTTTTTCTCCTTCTTGTCATCTGTAAATTTACAGTACACAAAATCCACTCTGACTCATGCTGCCAGGTACAACCCACAGTCTTTTGCTCCAGGCAGGGGTGGAGGAAGATTTTAAACATTGCTGCTTTGTTAACAGTATAATACCACTGTATATTTCATTATGAGGGGAGGTCCTCAATCTGAAAATAATGTAGCCATTGTCAGAATAATATGAAAATTAAAAATGCTGTATTAGTGGAGACACAAGTCCCATACAGAAGGAGAACATTCTCAAATCTCTTTATTCTATTAGAGAGTACAGTCTAGAGCAACTCTGTGTGAAAAGTGACCTGAGATCGCTTCTGTTGTGATCCGGAGCAAAACATGATTTGACTTTACCTTTCTTAACATTACATACAAGTAGTACAGGATTGGAGATGGATACCAGTTGTTTCTTAGTTTTTTTTAACCTTTTCCCCTCCATTTTCCTTTCTAAACATCTGTAGATGTTTTTTTACATGTAAAATATATATGTCTAGCCGCTAAAACAAAGATTTCTCAAACAACAGTGATATTGTGTTAAGTTTAACGAAAGAAATCTTCTGATTAAAAAGTAAACCCCCCTGATCATAGCTTGTCTTTTCACCTTGCTACAATGATGCATAAGTGTATCCAGGGTGTGTTTGTACATCACTGTTGGGTGTGGTTACAGGTGCGACAGAGCACTGTCCGTCCCACACCCAAAACACAGCAGTGCTCATCATCAGTAATGTTCTTTTAACCAAAGAGGGCAATGAAACACTGATTTTCAGCTTGCTTCGGAGTAACTTTTTAATTTTTATTTCTAGTCATTTGATAACTATACAACGTTTGAACAACAAACAAAAATGAGCAAACCAACGCTAGGTGGGAAGTTACAAGCTGTTGCCATGGCGTCTGTTGCCTGTGTGTGTGATGAAGCATAATTATCATGCATTAATCAATCAGTGAATGCTAAAACTACAGTAATAGTGTAGCAACGTGTCATTTTTAATAAGATTAATTACAGTGTAGCCATGAACTTGCAGTATGCACAAAAAAAAAGTGCAAATGAACATGTCTGGTCCTATCGGTCTGAGGTAAGGCTGCAGCGCTCGAAGTATTGAATGAACTCAGTACTGCATTGAGTGCCTTGCTTAAGGGCACCAATTTGAGTGAAATACTGTGCTGCTGTTTTGTATCCCATTCACATTCCCCCTGTGTAGACATAAAGGTTCAGCAGGGTCATGTCTGTACTGTCCTACAGCAGCTCTAACACAGCAAAGCTTGTTTGTTGGACTGGGCGGCTCTGGGGAGCGCCCTGCTGCCACACTGGTTGCCCCAGTACACACTGGCCACACACAGACACACAGGCACACACACACTGGCCACACACACACACACACACACACACACACACACACACACACACACACACACACACATATATATATGCACAGAACAACCTACACACAAGCCTATGATCATAGTGTTCATTGTCAGTGCGAGCCAGGGTGGCACAAACAAACACAAATGGTTACCATTCTTGTTAGAGATCAAACATGCACACACAGTATGTACACACAAAATGCTCCCACACGCAATTGCATTGACATACCAGCCCACATACTGAGACACACACACATACACACACACACACACATAAAATCCCCAGAGCCCAATATAGAGTCCATTACTTTGGAATGCCACACTGCTTTCCTCTAAACACGAGATGTACTCCGACATCGCCGGGCCCGACTGGTGTGAGTCACACAGGACTCGAACAAACCAACATGATTGCCTAGTTACCCATGCGGCTGCATCGACTACATGTTTAAGGACCGAGTGAGTCACAAATGCCCAAGATTACCCTGACATTAAAACCCACAGCTTGTGTAAATACAGCTCTATTATTCCCACTGAGCTCTCTCATTCACTGTTTGCAGAAGAGTGATTCATACAGTTGAAACACGTGACACAAGAGTGCCGATGCTCTGAACTGGAAAGCATGCATATACACTCATGGGGGGGTTTCCCCTACCGAAACGGACGGCTGGGTTTCTTTCTGCAAAAAGTCTTCCTATAATTTGTCTTGAAATGATCAGTTATGAGCTCAAAACTAAAATGACCGTATGACATAATTTAGTTGCTCTTAGTTTCAAGAGCAGTCATTTTGCTAAATGTCCAGAATGATGCAAGAAATGAAAATGTTTCATACTAATGCAGGAAAACGAGGGAAAAGCTTATTTTCATCCCACAAAACAGACCCATATTGAAACCGACAACAAGAATGTATCTTTTTCTCATCTGTAAAGTATTTCTATTTGCGGGGATCTTCTTTGTTTAAACTGCAGAGTCAGCAAGAGGCAACGTTATTGAACTCCCCTCATCTTTCCACACAGCATTTTAGCCATTACCACACTGCAAGGGGTGGTTCATGAAATTAGTCATAAAAAGGCCGACTAGCAAAGACAGAATGCTGACTTGTTGCTGATATTACAACAGCCCATCTAAAGAGCTTCCAGGGTTTTGCTGTCATCATCTCGTATGGTAGTGGCTCCCATACGTGACTTTATAGTATGTCGGGGTCAATGAGTTGGCCCGCAGAAGCAAAAACCCTTTTTCAGCTTCTGCAGCTGTCAAATAAAACATCTAACTGTGCACCAAGCTAATTAAACTCATTAACAGGCTAGACTGTTAATCTCAGGCTAAACCCAGAAAAACATGTTTAAACTACAATGTGCTTTATGCAAGAACTGCTCACCCAAACAGATTTGATGTTGCACATACAAATGATTTAACCCTTTGTAGGTTACACCAAGAAAGTGCTATTTAAAAATGATTTTCTTTGCCTTTCCTACCTCTTTAAGGCCAGAAAAACATAAAACATGGATTTGTTTCCCTCTACAGACCTCATTCAGACTAAATTTGTTCAAAACTTTTCTAAAAACATGTTAGAGACTCATTCTGTTTGTGTACAAGATGAAAACATGAAACTAGATTTCAAAAATGCCTCCAGCAGGATCTCTTATGTTAGCAGTGATTTGTGTTATTTTTCGTTTGTACACTAGCACAACCTGTATCTATAGCAACCATAACACAATCTGATGTTCTTTTTGTGCATTACATACCTCATACAAGTGGTAAAGATTGCCCAAAAAGTTTGGGTTAAATTGATTTTGTTTTCGACCAGATATCATGACACAACTCTACCAAACGGTTGAGCAGACCTACAAAGGGTTAAAGAGAGTTTATGGCATTCTCCAATTTTCTCTGAGGTGCAAATGAATTTTGAGTTTGAATATGATACCAAAAGCTACTCAAACACCTGAACTAAAAATAAAAATCTGAAATAAATTCAGCTCACCATTAACTTTTCTGGAAGGTTTGAAAGGTTTTTTTTTCCCAAAGGTTTTGTTGCCATATTTTGGCTTGGCAACTTCACTTTGACAGCCGCCTCAGGGTCTTTAAGCAGGTAGGATCAACCTCTGTAATGACACCCTACCGGGTTACATCACCTTCTAAATAATGTTCTTTTATCCATCTTCATAACTGTCATGTGCTTAACCGCATACCAGCTACTGTAAGTCATTGGTTGCTTTGCTGATGTTTTTTTGGCTTCTACCTTCAACTATTCTCTCATTTCTGTCACAGTACATCACTGCTCTGATAACACATCGTTAGCAGCTGTATGAATGAGCTATTTTCTAATTGTTTTGGGACTTCTCATACCACTACTGACAGTGCTAAATTTGTTTTTAGGGGCTGGTTCTGTGCAGCAGGATTTGAAGCTCTACACCACTTGAACTATTTGTGAATTAAACTTAGCTCCACAAATAGCACGTACTCATGAGGAGGTGGCATTCATCAGGTTGAAACAAGCAATTTATAACAAATTAAGTTGAGTGAGAGAGTTTGGTGAATCAACTGACTTCAAAATGGGCGTAATGCCTGTCTGGACCTAAATGATTAAGTGGCCAACAAGCTCACTAAAGAGCAGAAGGTATTGAGTGAGGGGTGAAAAATCACACATTTAACCACTCCATATGGGATAAAAATCACTAATCAGCACATGCAAAAGTCACCCAACCTCACCAAGAGCATTGCATTTTTTTCCCCTTTACTTCCTTATGCTTGGCCTGCTGGGGTATTTTCTTATTCTCTAAAAAAAAATGTGAATCAAGCTGAGGTGCAAACAAGTTCTCAGAGGGAGCAGTCCGTCAGCTATTAGTCTTCTTCCTCACCAACCACAAGCGCAAATTGCTTCAGGTTTAAGAGCTGGCATCATCATGCCCTGCCATCCTTGCATCTTTATACCTATCTAGAAAAGCCTACATTCAAATACACTGGGGGAGTTTTGGGTTGCAAAGTGTAAATGAATTGGGAAAAATGGTTTGGAACGCTTCCACTACAAACAGCTATTACGAGATTATAATGTGATTTACACATAATTTGAATATGCATGACCACGACAGACGCAAAGAGGATTTATTTGATTTTTGCCAGCGCTATTAGGCAGCTTTCCAGTCATTGCACTGCATTGTTAGGGAATTCCACGGCATTGTGGTTTGGTCATGTTGGAGACCAAACTTTTAATGATTTCATGATTCTAGGTCTGATTTCCTGATTGGCTCAGGAGATGTTGCTTTGTGGCTGACTCCGCACTCCTATCTCATTTAACCCTTACATACTGTTCGGGGTCAAATTGGAGATTTAAAAGCTGTAAAAAAAAAACACCCCAAATGTCTTTTATTCTGAAATTTGATGACTTTTTGTCCATAGTCAAATTTGACCCGTATGTATTGGCATGTCTTTTTGTTGAATTAATAGTTAATAGTTATAATAAGAAAGTAGTTATGAGGATTTCTTTTTATGATGTAGCAGTGAAGACTGATGGCTCTAATTGTTATACAATAAACCCCACACTTCCATAAAGTTCTTGTTAAGCTCAGTTTCAATAAAATACATTTAAATCATTATTGCTATGTTATATTTTCATGTCTTAGGTAAAATAGGACATGATATTGTGTGATAGTAGCTGTTTTTCCTCCAAAAATGAGGGGCGTTAAACCTAAAAAATACACTCTCTCTGCTCTCTGAAACATTAATCAAGGTTTAATCACCAATGTATTGATCAGTCAGATCGACTATTGATGCTTTCTAAATAAATTTGTGGTTCAAACTTTGGTATAGACACTTTTTTTGAGAGGATTCTTACTGCGAGGGTGCCGAATATGAACAGTATGTAAGGGTTAAGTGCACAAGAAAGTAGCAAGGGATGTTATTTTTTTCCTGTCAGGAATATAATGTTATCGTATTATCTATTCTAAACACTGAGAAACTATCAACTCATTACAGAATCATATCAAATTTGGATTGTTTCCGAAGGTTGTTGTTTGTTTGTTTGTTTATTTTGTCTCCAGGTTGTTGTGGTTAGCTTTTCCGCAAAGCCCCTCGTTTCTCCGGGCATGAGAGTCAGTCAAACAGGATGTGGAATGCCGCTGATCGGGTGGAGGATTCCCCTCGGAGTGAGGAGGAAAGGGGGCCGGATTCCGAGTCTGGGTTACAGTGGGAGGGAAGGGGTCACGTTCCTGTTTGTTCACATTATGGGATGGCAGCCGGGGTGAATATCTGGATGGGGGTTGGGTCGTGCAGGGGTCCTCTGGGGTCATTCACTCCTATCATCACATTCACAGCTGCTGGGGTTGGGCTGAGTGGGAGGACGAGGGCAGAAAAAAAAGAAAAAAGAAATCTCCCATGATGTACACTCTCCAAGCATGCTGGACTTGGAGTTGGAGTTGAATAGGGAAAGAGATTTAGCCTGTTGAATATAGCAGAGTGAAGCACTGTAGTGTGGCTGTCCAGCATGAATGAATGAGTCCAAGAAAAGGAACATAGACGCTCGGCCAAACTTCCCCTGGATAAACAAAGGTTAAAATAAAACTCAGCGGTCTGAATGCAATGCAGACTGAAGGCCTTCCCAATTACAAAAAGAACAGCTATAATAATAAAGGAAGGCACATTAATTCAGTTTTTTTTCTTCTTTTTTTGTCATTTACTGTCACAGAGCTTTTTCTTAGAGGAAATTAAAAAGGAAACTGCAATGAATCCCATTACTTCACTTGCAATCTTGACCATGTGGAAATGTAGAAACAGAATCCCAGACTGAAGCACGCTATCTACAAATGACATTTATCTGAATGCTCATGTCAGAAGGGTTCGTCTTTTTCTCAACAATAAGTTAACCTGACATGATTCACTGGAGACATTAGTCATAGATTCAGCTGTTAAAACAGTAGAAGCATGTAAGTACAGCTCGAAAAAAAACCTTGTGACATGTTTTCCTCTCCTGGCTGCAAGGACCTAAGTATCTTTCCACTCTCTCAAGCATCTCCACACTCACTGCTGCCATATCCTTAGCTGCACTGTTAAATGTTTGTTTCCACTACCTGTTTTGCCTATCAATTCATCTGTGTCCTCTGCATTTCGCATTTGCAGGGATACAGCCGCTTCCTTCCACTCTTGAACAACAGGATGTGCGCTACTTGGTCGTCCGTACGTGTGAGTTTTTGTAACCTACAAATCATTTTTAGCTCTCTATAGTGCCAGTGACTCCATTTCCATGTTGCTTGCCCCAGCTGCTGCTAAACTGATTTTTTATTTTTTTTTTTGGGGGGGGGGGGGGGGGGTGAAACTGATGATAAGCAATAAAAAAAAACACCTCTCTTATTTTAAAGTCTTGCTGTGACTTTGACTGTTGAGGTTTTTTTCTTAGGTGAATTTTTTTAAGGGAAATTTTATATACGGAAAGGACAAATTTTAATTGCAAAACAAAAAAATGTATGCTATTATGGCATCATCTATTCATTTACAGTTATCTTTAATAGCTAGTAAACATGATTAACTCTTACATACTGCTCAGTATACAAAAATGAAAATATTTCAGTTTTCTAAAAAAGTTTTTGTGCAGCTGATACACATTTTGGTTGAGCATTCGGCTATCATTTATTCAACAAAATTCATCATAATTTATTGAAAGCGTTTTGTTCTCCAATGTTTTATAACGTTGAACCATTATAAAGCGTGATATTGTGTGTTTTTAAATTTTCTCTCCATCAACCAAAAGAAAACAGAATAAACTCTCTCTGCTCTTTGAAAGCTTCATTAAGGATTAATCACCAATTTATTAATGACTGATGAGGTATTCATGAATGTGATTTGTGGTTCCAAAATTATGTGCAGTTGTAAGGGTTAAGTATTATTAAATACCACACTACCACAGCTAGCTGCCAAGATGCATTGTTTTCTTTATTAGTGTGACAGGAAATGCAAAGGGTTAAATAGCACAGATAACTCTCTAACAGCAGGAATTTGTTTTTCTTCCATTTTTTTTTAGATGGAAGGGAATTTTGGGAGGATAAGAGGGGAGTGAAAATGGTGAAACAAAAGTCTAATGATTGGTTGTTGCTTCACCGCATCATTGGAGCGCTGAAAAAAAGTCGAGGCCAGCTCAACTTTGATTTGTAGTGCATCACGCCCGTCACGCGTTGACAAGCGCCGGCTGTCAGTTTGTAGCTTAATGTCGCCAGCTTCCACTGAAAATGACTTGTAGCCTGTTGCTTTTCTCGTCAGTAGTCTGAACATGCGGTTACAACCTAATTCCTAAGTGAGTAATGAAGCAATGGTGCAGAATGAAGCAAACCATTATAGATAAATAGTTTTTTCCTATATTACCAGGATTAGCGGAGTCGCATGTCTCATTCATATCATTCAGTCATAAACTCCTGAGGTACGGTTTAGTCATTTCCCAACCTGCTCTCATCATTTGTTTCTTGCATTGTCAGGTTGAGATTCTGATGATTCGACTCATTAATTCAAGGCGCTTTCTAAATGCGAGGCCGATAATGGAGATGAGGAACCAAATTGAGCCTGTCTTTGAAAACTGTGGTCCTACATTGTGGAAATGATGAGCGCTCAGCTTCATTACTGCGCAGCATGCACTTAACTGGTGTTATTACGACTGTCCACTGCTTAATGTGATGGTAGAAAACAACTTAGAGGACATACTGGTAACAAATGTTGTAATGTGTTGCGTTTTTAAACCATACACCACCATGAATGAAGCGTTATTTTTTTCAAACACAGTATAAGGAGAAAATATCAAACAGTAACACTGGAAAGTGTTCATCTTTCCCAACCAAGAACTCAAGTTATCCCTCAATAATCATTGTTGATAAGTTGGTGTTTTCATTTTGTGCCATCAATCACATTCTAAGGCGTAAATGCATTGACTGATATCTCACATATATCTCACTTTGGAGCGAAGCTGCTTTCTTATTCCACCAAGGATCAGCATTCAATTTATCTCACTCCCTCGCTACGATTCACCAGAGGTGATAAATCTTCGGAGCTAAAGAAAAGCTAAAACAACTGACCTCAGCGTTCACTGATGATAACAGCTGCACTCCTCTAAACTGAAATCAATACTTTATCTTTTACATTTTTTACATCTCACACATTTAGTTGATGCAATCATTGGGAATGGATCGTTCACTGTCTTGTTCGAAGATGCTGAATTGGTCAATTTCATTTTATTTCACAAGGAAAATTCCCTCAGTTTCAATGGAGTGTTGGGTAAAAAAAAAAAAAATCACAAGACAAAAACAAATAATAATAAGTTTCTGTCCATTTTAATGCAACCAGACTGTTCTTCACAGTCACATTGGCTCTTAAGAGAGATCAAACTTGTGACCCTCTGGCTCTTGGCTGGTCTGTCTAACCCTTTGGTCACCCTACTGCTCTGTCATATCATAGGAGTGCAGTATTCAGTCCTGGATGTTTTCCTCCATGGACCAAACCAGAGAAATTCAGCACATTGACACACTTCACGGTTTATTGGTCAAGGTAAAGTTGAGGCTTCTGTTTCCACAGAGAGCCAGTCATGAGACGAAGATGGCTGTGAGTAGACCCTCCTGAGCATGAGTCAATCCAGCTGCTGCCGACGCATTTCAATAAATGGCTCTCTGATTATGAACACAGGTATAGACACACACAGGCAGTAATAAGTGCACACATGCATACTGTAGGTGTGCAGTTTTTGTGAACAGGTGTACATATCTTTTACAGTTAATGCATGAATGATTGCATATACACCTGTATTAGAGCACTACAAGATTAGCTGCTGGATCCTATATATGGCAACATGGAAGTACAACATTACATTACATTATTGAATGCATGAAAGAGTAGCTAAAAACACAACATTTCTGCAGGAGATGGGTGATTTTTTTAGATGAACCTGTAAATGTATCAATTAATGGTGCACTCAGTGTTTTTAAAAACGGGCCAACCCAATAGGATTACAAAATGCACTCACTTAAAGAAGATAATAATAATATCCCACATACACTTGTGAGGTTTTCCTATTTTCAGCTGCTATGTTCGTGACAACTATCAATTCTTTTGGGATACATTTACCGAACTGCACCTTCCTCTTGCGCTACATGCAACCCCTACCTCATTAAACAGCAAACCTCATAACCATTCCAGCTGAAATGTATATGCCACAAGAAACAAAGTTTAACATAAATAAATAAAAAACATGCTGGGACACAACTTAACCATATGTAGCTCAACAGAATTAACTTGTGCTGCTGCTTGCATCTATAAAATAGACCCATGTTTTTGAATTGAGTTGCCATTACAGCAAAGTTAACTCAACTTAAGAAACATGGTTCTACATTTTTCGATTTCATTTGCCATTTTGTGCTGCAGCATGTCACAATCCAAGCCTGAAACAAAGCTTTTGGTGTAGCTTTTGTCATATTCAAATGAAATTCGGTGACAGTTGAACACTCGCACTTGCACTTTTACCACAGTTCAGCCAAAAGCACAAGTAGCCCACTGCAGCGAAAGTCCTTCGTTTGTTTCAAATAGACCATTCTGTTCATTTTGGGGTAAGGTGATGTCAACGCTGTGAGTTTCTGCCAAAAAAAAAGAAGAAAAAAGGACAGGGTAGTTTTGGCGAAAAAGTTGGCCCTGGATCTAACATGCTGCTTTAGCTCGGCCAATCAATTACATGCAACTAAGCACACTAAGTATAATTATTATATCTTATGACTGTTAATAAATTACATCTTCCAGAGGGCGCATGTGTCTTGCTCCTTTTGAGCAGCCAATAGCTACTTTTAACAGAAAAGTAATACGGTGTTGCCAGATGACATCACACAGTAATTAGCACATCAATGCATTTGCTACACAGTCCTGTTTTTCCCAAGCCTGTAGCAGGAAGAGGGGGGGGGGGGGGGGGGGGGGGGGCACACTGTGTGAAGCCCCGCTTTAGACAAAAAAGTATTTTACATCAGCATCAACTGTACCATTTGTTATCAAATCCATTTTCTTAATGGTTGAGAAGGCAGTCCGGTGTTGTCACTCGTCACTTTAAAGAAATTATAGCACCAACAAATTGACCAACGCTTGCATGTTACGTCACTTAAAAGCTTTCCATACATGCCGAGCCATACAGATTGGCACTCACCCTCCCTGCACACTTATCTCTCTCCAGCATTCATTTCCTCTCTCTCTCTTTCACTCAGTTGGATCGCTGCGTTAGTGCTCCCAAGGGATGCTAAAACCCCAGAATGCATCATTCCAACAAACAGTTAACGTACTTGTCGTTGGGTCATCTGAACCTGGCTTCCCATCTCTGAGATGAACATAATATGACGTATTCCTTAGGTTGGATGAAGCAGAGTCATGACTCATCTAATGCACAGTTGATAGGTGTGGGAAACACACTAGACTTGACCTTCATTTGTATGCACATCTCTCAAGTGGAATTCTGGGAAACCTGCTCTCTCAGAGTTGTGCTCCTATATATGGTCTGGCACAGTCTCAGAGATCAAATTGGATGACTCAGTGGATCAGACTTCTGATAATTAAACAGTATAACCCTTGGTAGAGATCACTTTGTGTCATGATATCTGGTCAAAAACAAAATCTATTGAACTTTTTGGGCAATCTTTACCACTTGTATAAGGTATGTAATTCACAAAAAAGACCAGATTGCATTATGGTTGCTATAGATACAGGTTGTGCTAGTGTATAAATGAAGAATAACACAAATTACTGCTGACATAAGAGATCTTGTTGGAGACATTTTTGAAGTTGAGTTTAATTTATTTCATCTTGTACACGAACAGAATGAGTCTCTAACATGTTTTTTTGGTTTTTTTTTAAATGAACAAATGAGGTCTGAATGAGGTCTGTAAAAAATAAAAAAACATGTGTTATGTTGTCATGGCCTCAAAGAGGTAGGAAATCACACTTTCTTGGTGTGACCTACAAAGGGTTAAGATGCTCTGGCTTTGTGTCATGATACAATGAGATATGTGCTTTCTAAAAACCCACTAGATGCTATGATGAATTGTTTTTCAGGGGAATAATTTAGTAAAATCCCTTCTGTACGTACAAATATGTTCTTCAAACATTTTATTTATATTTACATACTATTCATATCCCCCCCCCAATGAATAAAATCATATTTCCAAATCCCTTTTTTCATATGTTGTTATAGATAATAAACTCTTTATTGCTTTGCACTGTAGATTCTCACTTTAATCTGTTGTCATAGTTTCAAATCCATCATGTAAACATCTCTCTGTCTCCCACCTTCTATCTCTCTCTATATCCAGATTTATGCTTGTGGTTTAAAGCAGCTTTGCCATAGATCACAGTGAAATTGAGTCATAGCGACATCATTTTCTGTAGACAGCACCACATCAACACTAAACATATGCATTGTATTTTATTAGACTGTGATCTGTTATTATATATCCGCAAATAAGTTTGTATTCTTTCATTCACTTTGTGATATGGGGTGACCTATTGCATATCTAACATTGCTGTAATGGACTCTGCTGTTCAACTATTCATAGGTGAAGTAACTGCGTTTATATCTTTTTTCACTATGTGCTTATAACAGCAAACATAAGGGTTCACAGTGAGATGTTTTTGCTCACTAAGTATGTCTATTGTTAATGAAAAGACTATTAACTATTATAAATATGCTTTATTATCATTATTGGAAATTTGTAGGGGAAATCACAAGCGGCACAAAACTGACCAATCACAGTTCTTGTGGTCTCTAAGTGCAGTGTTGCCAAATTGGACTGAGTCTGGTTTCACTCTCTGCTTTATTAAATTTGCCTTTTTAACATCTGGACAGGGACAACAAATGAAAATTAGCCTTTTAGGCAAACTCTGGCTACTGCAGTTCTCTTTATTTCTGTTTATTAATGAACATCGTCCCTTTACCAGATAACGTGTGCTTACATATGTGATCGACCACATCCGTAAACCATGTTGCTATGCTGCAACCACTTGGAAAATATAAATAAAGCTTATGTATTGAAAGCCAAAAAATCCCCCTAATTAGAGGACAAATTCGTTCTTGATCCATGCACTCAAGGCTGACACATATGAGTGTTTTCTGCTCTGACGCCGCTATCGGCTGCATGACATCATCAGTGGCTTTCTAAATCACTGCTGACAAATAAGTGCGTTTTATGATGAGACAATACTATGGTTAGTACTAAGGCACAATAACCCCTTTGTTAGGTTTAACAAAAGGTCATGGATTGAGGTAAAATAGGTACTTTACCACTGTTATACCTACCATCATAACGGCTACGTCCACTAGAGGGCTTCAGTCACTTGAATGCAAAGATATGTTGCTTTGAGGATACTTTATTAAACAAGGGACTGTCGTTATTCTTGGAAGGACAGGCTCCCTTTAGGACACCTAATATAGCCAAAACATTCCCTAAAAATACACATGGTTACTTAGTATAGGTCTGGTTATGTTTTGAATGATGCTTTCAGTATTAGGCACCAAGGCTTTTATTTTTAGGCAACCATGTAAACATCACTAAAGATCTGCGCTGATTCCCCTCACAGTTATTACTCATCCAGAGTAGACCTGCTCCCTCTTGTTTATCTCTCTGCTACATGTTGACTCAGATTATTTGGTATAACTACTTATTGTTGGGGATTGAAAACGTTGTTCAAAAGCACTTGTTAGACCTATTATAGTCATCTCCAGCCCTGAATTTTTATTCATGGACTCCACTAGAGTAGGTTTGCATGATTCACAGTTCTCCTTGTTTATCTTATACTGGCCCATTACGACGCCCCTCAGTTCAGCCTCTGTCTCTTAACAGGCAGTCTTAGCTCCTGTGTCGTTAAGGCACCCTCATCACAATGAGCCCACTCTGTCCTGATTGGTTCTGATCTCATCTGCTGATTCAAACCTAGCAATCTAAAAGCTTTTAAAAGACTTAATAATGTGGGATTATTTTTGTAAGGAATTTACAGGAAATTAAATGTGTTCCTCATCGAATTAGCCAATAAAAACCACTCAAAACAACAATATATGGAGATATTTGGTGCTCTCTCTTCTTCAGTGGATCATTTAGAAATAATGCAGATAGAAATAGTACAAGCAGAAACAACCACAGTAATGATGATGTTTGATGAAGAGCTGCAGGCAACCAGCATACTTCCAACAGGTAAACTACTTATTTTACTTGGCACTGCTGTGTAATGAACAATCACAGTTTGCCAGCTCAATTCAAGTCATAGCTCAGCATGACTACCCCAAAAACTATGGAAAAATGCGATAATGTCAGTGGACCAGTGAAGTCAAGCACTGTGAATGGAGCAGTGCGTCACAAGCTGATGTCAGCTTGGGCTGAAAGTTGAAAAAAACGTCAGAAACCAAGAATTCAGAGCTGTGTAAAGCCGGTGCTTTTTGCTTACAGGGATTACCTCTACGTAGGGCTAGGCAATACATCGAAATCGTGATATTTTATAGATATCATCTTAGATTTTGAATATCGTTATAAATCGTGATATGGAATAAGTGTCTTTTCCTGTTTTTAAAGGCTGCATTACAGTAGAAATGTCATTTTCTGAGCTTAACAGACTGTTCTATCATCTGCCTTCATCCACTTAGTCATTATATCCACATTACTGATGATTATTAATGAAAAATCTCATTGCGTAAGTATTTTGTGAAAGCACCAATAGTCATCACTTGGCCACATTACCACTTTGGCCACATTTAAGAAAAACATCTGACATTGTCACATTGTATATATGACTGAAAATAAGGAAAAGCATGATAGGTCCCCTTTAAGAGCAGCTATTAAAGGAGGGTATAACATGTCTCATTCACTTTCTTCAGTCAGACCAGGATTTAATCCTGCAGCATTCCTGTCATATGTTACGCTCCTCTAAACACTGCAACTGTTCAACAGAAATCCATTCCCGTTAATGACGGAGGTCTTATGATTTTGATTCACCTACAGTGCATCAAAACCCAAGATCACTGAGACATGTGATGTAATGAAGCAATTACATTAACTCTGCTTGTTTTGCTGCAGAGTCACTCCTCAGACTGTTGCTCATTGTGCCTGCTCTACGCTTTTACATACTGTACTTTTCTTCACTCTGAATATCTTTGCATTTTGATTAGATTCAAGTGACAGGCAGTTGGGCCGCCACACGCTGAATATGTTAACAAAATCAACTCTCTCATGGTGGTAATCCCACCAAAACAACATACATTTGCGAGACGATCAATCAACAAGGTAGAAACAACAACATGCAGAGCTTCTGAAGCAGCTTCATTTGTGATTATGCTATCTGACTTCTCTCTCCAAATGACAACAGCTCAACTCTTTTTGCCTAATTGCAGCTGTGAATTTTTAATTAAGCACGAGACCCTGTTTGCAAATTAAGAACTGGCTATTATCTGCTGTGCATAAAATTTTAAGACAGCTAATTAAAAAAGAGTGACTGGTATTGTTTCCAAACGTAGGATTTTACAAAGTGTATGTTGGATGAGAAACAGAAATGGTTTGTTTTCTCTGCATGATCTCTGACTTTTTCTGTGGTTACTATATGGCCAATGTTTTGCCTCTGCTGTGGTCCTTTTTTAAATATATATGTTGAGGTTTTCAGCTGTTGTATAAATATTAAAGTTGTGGTTTGGGTACTCTGGGAGGTTAAAACTGCAGTGTTGTTTTAAATGTAGAAAGAATTTTAAAGAAATGGTAGTTATAAACGTATACAGATTATGTAATAATATATGATATCCACATCTTATGCTGTTTCCAATGTTATGTCATGTTGTGTCCCAGTATTTTATAAAATATACATTTCTGCATTTCTACTTTTCTAGTTCTATAAATGCAAAGTTCACATTTAAATTCTCCAATTACATGTGCGGTATGGAGAACATGAGACATACACTAACACACATAAACAACGCCTGACCGGCACAGAGCGGTGCTGCGTATCTGCATGTTGTTTATGCTCATTATTTGGTTGCTATGGATTCATCCTGTCACACACCAGCAGCCCACGTGCATCGCCACAAACATCAGTCACTGCTTCATGGCAACGGCGCTGATCCTTTACAGTTGTATGACTCATGCTATCTTTACATCAGAATCAAGATGACATCCAAAAACAGAAGAAAAGAAATGTGCAGGTATTCGATTTGGTGATAGTGGTGCAGAGATGTTAAATACTGGAAACTGGTAGAAGTAATGTGTAAATGTTGACAGCCTGGAGGTGTTTGTTTGGTGCATATAAATTGATATATAAGAAGTAAAAATAAAGTCAAATCTTTAAAAAGAATCTGGTACCTGGACTGGGACAGATAACATCCTATACTCACTCCAAAGCAGGATTTAAGTCTTTCTTGTGCTCCTGCTGAAAAGTTGACAAAGTAAATCCGCTGGGAAAAAAAGTCAGTATGCATAATACAGTAAATGTTGGGTTTTGAGTGTGCAGTTGATGTACACACAGGCAGTTTACAAAGGAAAAAGAGGTGCTGCTTATAGCTGAAAACATGAAGCTCAGAGATTTCCAAAAAAATATATAAATGAATATGAATAAATACATTTTGGGGAAAAATATCTCACTTTCTCCTCTCCTCTGCATCATCCCCTGGTTGTACACAGAAGTAAAGATGTAAAAAAAAAAAAAAAAAAAAAAAAAAAAAAACAGCACCACAATATAGTCTGCAGTCAGATGCAGTACAAATTTGGGGTGCAGCTATTGTGTTTCCTAAAGTTTTAGCATTACCATCATTTAGCGTATTGTATGATAAAGTATTAGCATTGGGCCTAACTCAAGATAGCAAATGCTTAATGTTTGCATTATGGTGCATTCATGTCAGGGCAGATGGAAGATAGCAGCCATCAGACAACTAAAGAAGGGCAGGGAGCGTTATATAATGAGCCGGTTATATAATGTTAAAAACAAACCCATTGTGATAGGATGATATATCACAATATCTATAGAAACAATGATGAACTTTGGTTTGTTTGAGGTGTCATTCATGTAATTATGCCTTGGATGTTGACATTTACAGCACATACAAGTGTGAACTGGTAAGTACCATAACTCCCACATTACATTAACATGAAAAAACATGTTCTATCAACCAATATATGATCAAGTTTGTAGTGCATTATATCTGCTAATCCACACAGCGTATGTTTAAATTATTCAGGGTTAGATGGATGATTTTTATCTGTATATAAGGTCAATAATGAATCATCAGTGCTTAAGGGAAGCATGACTCTTCCCTTCTATTAAGTCCTACCTATCATCTGTGTTACGACAGGGAACCCGTCCATGTACTCTATGTCCCCGAAATCCATAGACTCATGACAAAATGTGATGCTGCTGAGTGCTGCAAATGTGCCCACAGCTGAGATCTCAACAAAAGAGACTCCGTTGTGGAGGCGCTCGACCGGGCCGATGGGTCAAACAATGGCTCTCTGTTCCAAATATGTTGTTTGTCACATCGCCTGCCTTTAACTCGTCAATGCCGCTCTTGTTCCGCTTGACTTCAACTTTATCCCACATCTTATGCAACTGGATATGTAGTTTTACTCACATGTACTGTACTGTACATTACGGCTTAATAATAGCTCAGCGTTAGTCATAATGTTTTGACTGGTGGAGTTAAGATTAAATCAGATAATCTCCATTGAAAACAGTGACAACTGATTGAGAGCCTAAACTGTAATTAAAGTGTTACTCACCTGTATTTGCTGAACTCCTCATTAATCTCTGTATGAGATTTTTTTTTTTCTCCAAAGAGGACATGGCATTTTACAAATAGAAATTTTATGTTAACAACATAATAAAGCATGAAGCAGAGAGCATATCAAGGACATAAATCTCTTCATATATCAACATCTAGGCCTATTACCTCTGATTAATATTCATGTTCGTTTGATCTGGGGGTGAAGGGAAGTGGGGTACCAGTGATCACCGCACAGCAATGATTATATCCATTCAAATGAGGGGAAAAGGGAAATATGTCTTTGGAAGAGTGCCAGCACACATTTATAACATGTCATTCTAGAGCTGTGAGAGATATATGGGGATCTTATATTAGAAACTCTCACCATGCACCATGTGTGGCCTGCACTTTTTTCTTCTTTTTTTTTTTGTACCTCCTCTTCTTTGCTGCTTGTAGAGGAAATGAGTAAACCAGCAATGTGGTTTGATGATCATAATCAAGAGTAGAAAGCACGCTTTGCTGAAAGTGAGCTCTGTTTTGAAGAGAGAGCCACAGGTGATTGAGATTAACACATACACATGCACTCACGCACCCACACACACCAAGATGTACATTATCATCAGCAAAAGCAAACCTGTCCCTCATGATGTGTGTGTCAAGCTGCTGCCACTACAATAACCTGCACAGCATTTTTGTGAATAATCATCTTTATGGCAACTCTATTATAACTTAATAGCTTATTAAACTGTCTCTACTGTCAAAGGGGGGCTCGTAATAAACCTCGTGGATCTCTGGATAGTCGTGAAAAGAAGAACTCTATCAGATTTGTTTCATAGACCTCAGAAATTGATCAGATCTTTGACGATGCCCCTGAGTTTGCAAAGGCGCCTTGTAATATTGTTGCTGTGATTTTCTGAGAGGAGAAATATTGAGTCCAGTCTTTCTCAGCAGACTTCCCGCTCTACTTTCAAGGCTGAAGTTGCCAAAAGAGGAGGTGTCAGTAGGTTTCATACACACACACACACACACACACACACACACACACACACACACACACACACACACACACACCCACACACAGATGTATTTTATTGTTTTTATTATTCCTACTTTGTCTTATTTATTTATTTATTTTTACTTACTTTTGTTAAAATAAAGGTATGATATTAATTACATTCCTTTGTGCTGCTGTATCAAATTGAATGTCCCCTGTGAGAAATCAATAAAAGCAATTCTTGTCTTATCTCTTATCATGTCTGTGTGAAGACATAAAAAAAAAACAATTCAGCGTGTCTATTTCGAGGCTGAAGCGTAGCTGCACAGTGCCTCCAGCAGCCTGCGCTTCTCCTCTGACTGCCACTGCTCCGAAGAAGCTGGGACTCTCATTCAAATCGGCCGAAACCTCGACTTCCTCGTTGTGGTACGAGAGAAGTCGGGTTATATAGCGCTCTAAAAATAGCGCTGATTTAGCCCAATGGGAGCCAGAGCAGCTCCGGAGCAGCCACCAACCACAACAGACAGGATGAGTCGGCTCTGGCTCAGCATTGGCCAGGGGTGGTCTGGTAGGCGGGAGGTTCACTCCTGCGAGCTCATTGGTAGACGTGCCGAAACGTAATGTAATCACAGGGGGGTGGGCTCGTCTGTAATTTTGAATCGGGGGGGAAGTTTACAGTGCGCTGACGGACTTTTGGAGAGTTCAGTGTTGTGCGCTCACGGTGCGTCACACGCTCAAAACCTCCACTGGAAGCGCACGACTGCAGTCTTATTATACATGCAAATACAACCAAGACTCCAGCTTCTCTCTGAAAACAACAGACTTCGTTTTACCCTATACAAGCTTTATTTCGGCTCTACTTGTGGCTGCATCTCAGGAGTGAAATGGATGTCATCCCTATGTGTAGCATCTTCCAGGAGCTCCAAATTGTGCACGACACCGGATACTTTTCAGCTTTACCATCTCTGGAAGAGTACTGGCAGCAGGTAACGATTTATTCCATCCGTCTACACACACACGCACACACATACACAGCTTGACAGATCTTCCCCTCCTCTCCCCCTCTTCACTCCGTGTGGGATTGTTTTACAGAAGTTCGAAGAATGTGCGCAATTTCGAGAAACTTGTCTCCAATGACAGCTGCGTGTGGACGTGCAAATGTCAAAGTTGTTTATGTGGTCACACGTTTGATTGAGTGCAACAGTTAATATCAGTTTCCCGTGTTAAAAGTCGGATTGCATTGGTTTGTATGGGGAAGTGATGCAAGTTCCCTTAATGACAGATCAATGTAATATTTCCATTTGCTAGTTATAGTGCATCTGCTACTAAATAATGACTTTCTAGGTGGCATATTATACTTCGTGGAATAGATTTTCATTTCCTAAAATATCACAGTAATATTCCCGTGATACTTAATAAGTGATATAGTTTGACTGTGCGTGCTTGTGTGTGTTTTAAATATAGCATGCTTGCAGTTGTTTTTTCTCTCGAAAGGTTTACTGCTGAAAAAAATGTTGTTGCAGATATTTTGGTCTCATGCTGGCAGGTTGTAGAGACACATAGACTTGTGATAAAATAAAGACACGCTGTGTTGCAGATTTAGTGACTGAATGGCGAGCCGTGTGTCTGCGCGTATCCCCTCTCTCTCTCTCTGCCTCCCTCTCTCGCTCTCTTTCTCTCTCTCTCTCCCTCTCGTTCGCTCTTGCTCTCTGTCACACATACACACATACAGACAGACACACACGCACACACACACACACACACACACATAGGCACTCATACACTCGGGAGAATGACAGCCTGACAGAGCAATGAAGAGACAGAGAATGATTTCTATTCCAATTTGGCTCGACCTGGAAGACAGAACAGAGGAGTTTTACACTGAAAACGAATAGAGGGCGAAACTCGCTTCTTGTTCGGTTGGGGAAACGAAATGAATTGGCAGCACGCTTCAGTTTTATTCTATCTCTTCGTTTATCAGCTCTCTTCGGGCTTCTGGCCAAGTCGCCCTCGCAGGCATTTAAAGCTCGCCAGGGATTTATCCAGCACTGCTGGGGAGAAACATTTGTCTTTGAGCGCATTCTGCCCCATTCCCAAATTACTATGATGTTGCCACAGTATTCGTAATGTAGATAAAGTGTGTCTCTGACAAGTTATAATGACCTTGTCATTCCTTATAATCTGCTATGGCATTATTTATAGCCACATGATCATGCTTAATGGATTTTTTTAATCCATTATGCTATAATATTTGAATGTATGAGGGTTGTTCTTCTGCTATTTTAGTGTTTCTATCAAGGTTACTTCACACTTTGAGATTTTCTAGTGATGTGGTTTAGTTGGACACATGATCTCTGTAATATACCTGCCAGCTGCATGTAGGCTGATCAACCACAGAGGGATATCCTCATCTCACAGTTTCATTCTTATACTTGTCAGAGGCCTGAAGAGGAAAACGTTTTAATACAGTCAGAAAAATAATTATGTTGGAGAAATGTTTTTGAACTTGTGGATATATCTTGTGTCCCCAGCCTGGAGGTATAGCACCAGTCTATTCAGCTCTACTATAATGACATTTGGTAGTAAAGTGCTTAATTTGGAAACCTCACAGGCCTGTTAGTGGCCCTCATATGTGGCCTGGGTTGACTGACTGCACCAGGTTGAGGAAGTGCTCTTTCACTTCCTTTTCAAAGAAAATAAGCCACAATCCACAGTGGCTCTTGCAGTATTCATGCCAGGCTTTTTATGGACCCCCATGAACCAGACCTCCCTCCTCTCAGTCCCTGGTGTGCTATGTTATTTCTAGCGATGCCTCCGAATGCATTATTAAATCCACATTATGTTGAATAATTGATAGATTTAAAAGATCTACAAGCACTTCCCTAACCCAGTGGGGGGCTCTGTAGCATATGTAAATTTCATGACCAATCCCAACTCACACTTAAATGCACTTGCACACACACACGCACAATCATGCATGCATTCACGGGTAAGAGCACCTTATTCTTTCATGCTCTCAGAAGGAAATGTGGCGCGTGTAATCTTCCCTGATATGGCCTCTGAGGGCACCATTTGAATGTACTTCACTATCTTCTGCATAGGACATTGTGTCTTGCCTCATTCCTGTAGGCAGGAAGGAAGCAGGGCCAGTGGTGTTACAGTGTCACAGCATTTCCCCCTCCTGCTGCTGCTGCTAAGAATAAACTCAGTCTACAGAAGAGCACCAGTTTGTGTTTCCCTTGAAAACAAATCACTTTTTTGGGGGGGGTGTTTTAGGGACTTTCCGGTGGTAAGAAAAGTGTTGCGTTACAGGCCTAAGGCTCTGTGCACTCATGAACTCACTGCTATCTCTTCTTCCCTCCACGCAGACATGCCTCGAGCTGGAGAGGTACCTCCAGAGCGAGCCCTACATTTCAGCCACGGACCTCAAATTTGAGAGCCAGGAGGACCTGTGGAGCAAGCTGATGCTCGCCTGCGGGGACAAGTCAAACGAGACGGACCCAAAGATCCCCCACATCAAGGAGGAGGAAGACAATCAGGACAGCCAGCACCTCGACGCTGGCGGCTTCAACTCCGACGCCAGCAGTGAGGCCTCGGACAGCTCCGAGGAGCTCTCCCCTACCCTTGACTTCTCCTCCAGCTCTTTGACTGACATTCTGGGCGACGGTGGTGAAGAGCTGGGCTCCGCCATCATCAGCACGCCGCCGTCTTCACCCGAGCTGGGCAAGGAGAGCTCTGTCACCCAGGTGTGGAGTGGGATACAGACTGTGCTGCACTCACCTGGGAAAATAAGGACTGGGGGCATGGAGAGGACAGGGCTGACCAGCGGGGAGGCTTCGCCGGACGGGAGGAGGCGGGTGCACAGGTGTCTCTTCAACGGATGCAGGAAGGTGTACACCAAGAGCTCGCACCTTAAAGCACACCAGCGCACACACACAGGTAAACAAGCTAAACAGTGTGATTTTTCTTATTTACCCAATGCAAATAGTCATGTCAAGAACTTGTCATTAGCGGGAAGTACTGCCCCGACAGGTTCTGAAATCATGTTTTTGAAACATGTTTTGCAAAGAAAAACTTCATTGGCTCCTGAGAAGAGTAGAAAAATGCTCAGAAGTACAAATAAAATGAAGTTAGGTGTTGTTTTCTTGTCCAAAGTGCCAAAATCGCTCCCACATACTTCGAATAGTTTGTCAGGAGGAATGCCCTCAACTGTGACCTAATTCACATAGTAGAACGTGACTTCATGCAGGGGAAAGGGAGACGGGAGAGAGACGGGAGGGGGGAGGGAGGTTCTTTTGTGGCCGAGCAGCACCCAGAGGATGTGGATCCTGAAAACAAATCAACAGTTCTCAGATTTCACCATGGGAAAACGCTCAAAAACTCACCCGTTTGCATTTGCAGTCATAAAGACGGGAAGAAAAAAAAAGATGGGAATCTGACATTTGCAGTTTTTTGTGCCGAGTTCAAATGTGAGCAGTTTCCCTCGTCACCTTTGACCTCTGCCAAGCTGTTTACAGCTGTGCCGCCCATTAGCGGAGGAAGTCACATTCCTAGCATCCTTCGCTGACCATGTTAGCCCCATGGTTAATGGCCTTTAGGACCATTAGGAGCAGTCTCTATTTTTTCCTGCAGCTCACCACCATTACATAAGCTGTCTACTCGAGCAGCTCCTTAAAGCTGCATACCACAGCTCTCAAGACCCACAAGGCACGAGGTTGTTTTTCTCTTCAACTTACAGTAGCCAGCTCAATCTGCTTTGCACTTGTACAGGATCATGTTTTCCTTGACATCAAACTGTTTTACCAGGCAGATAAGTAACTACTGTAAATACTGAGTATATATTTAAGATT
Organism: Scomber scombrus; assembly: GCF_963691925.1. Classification (NCBI taxonomy): domain Eukaryota; kingdom Metazoa; phylum Chordata; class Actinopteri; order Scombriformes; family Scombridae; genus Scomber; species Scomber scombrus. The sequence goes on from NC_084980.1 coordinate 24,020,842, forward strand.
TCACAATGTGGGAAATACGGTAGATATACTGACGTGTTGACTTACAGCTCAAATATATTACAATTATGGTTCTTGTCAGAGGGCAAATAATTGAAAAACCTTAATAGATATAGATTATTTGACAAAATACTATCATACCTATAGACTAGCTGCTATGTATTTAATAATTTCACAGAGCTACAGTTAGCAAGTCTGATAAGAGACAACTTTTCTGTGGCAGTGAACACAACACATGACCCGCTGATAACAAACTGCTATAGTCTAAGCTTAAGAAGAAATTCAGGGATGACGAGTGACAACGGTAGACTAAACATTAAAATGATGAACAGCAGCGGCTACAGACTGACATTCCCTCACAGACACACACACGCACACACACACACACACACACACACACACACACACACACACACACACACACACACAGGAGAGCCTCTTGTAGTGCTGCTAATGTTAGCTCAACTATAACACAGAAACTTTTACGAAGGGCATGAATGTGCTTCTAGTGACTGTCAAAGCTCCAGTGGACTCTGTATACAGCATGGACAAAGAAAGTCTGACAGCAGCTTCTAATGGTCTAGTTAGTTCATTTTCATTTCTTCTCTGTTGTCACCTATAAATGCGCCTCCATAAGGAGGAGGATGGTACTAGCACTCTGGTAGTGTTAAGTCAAACTAGCGGAATCAATTTTGTCTTATTTTTAAATTAAAAAAATATATATAAATAATTGCGCTAGTGTATCAATAACATATCGCAAGTGGAAATATTGCAATACGTTGCAATACCATTCCCCACCACTACCATCCTAATACAGCATTAGAAATGTTTTTTTCCAAGGCTAGGAAAATGAATTGTTCCAACAGGGAACACCAACTGTGCTAACAAGCTAAAGAGAACTCTGGACCAAAAGTCGAATTAAAGTGTTTTAATTGTTATTTATTCTCACATTTTCATCAAAAAGCATGAAGTCTTTGTTTCGTTCTTTGATATATTTTGAACATTGAATGTTTATTTCTTAATATGTAGACATATAAATAAATATTTATTTTGAGTGGTTACTTATTGGGAAAAACTGCTTACCATTGGCTGAAATCTTTCAACAATGCTGCCTAGCTAAGGTTTTCAAGTCTCTTTAAACTCATTGAACAAAGAATGCATGTCCGGATGAATGTTAATGTTGTGATTCCTGTCAATTTTTGTAGGTGAGAAGCCGTACAGGTGTTCATGGGAAGGCTGCGAGTGGCGCTTTGCACGAAGCGATGAACTCACCAGACACTTCAGGAAGCACACTGGAGCAAAGCCATTCAAATGCAGTCACTGCGACAGGTGAGAACACTGGAAACGTCAGTCTATTTACATTTCACATGGTAGCTGCCATATCACCTTGGTGACCTTTTTTTTTATTGCCAACACTACAAGCAACCAAGGAGGGAAAAAGTCACATGCCACCATGCTAGGAAACAGCGGCCAAAATAATGTTATTATTGTAATCTAATGCAAAAACTGTCTCCTTAAAATGATCCCTAGAGTCGGCAATCCACCTCTTGTTTTTCTGAGTTTACCCTTGTCGCCAAGGACTCATTCATTACCACAGACCACTTAGGTATGCAAATTAGTTTATCAAAATGACATGTTGGTTGGAGGAATGAATGAGGGTCAAGGACAGGTTGACGGAATGGGGTCGAGGCCAATGGGTTGAATGAAAAGAGGGTTGAGTACAAAGGGAGGAGTGAAGGGGTCAAATGGGGATTGTTAATGAGTGGAGGCCAGAAGGTGTCGTGATGAGGAGTGCAGGGAATGAGACTGGGCAACATCTCAATGAGCCATTGTAGCTTTATCGTCCCCCTGTGAGGTTCTTGTACTGACAGATAATGGCATTAGACAAAGCTACGTGTATAGCTATAGACACATAGACTGAAGATTGGATGAGAATGTGGGATTATCTTTGTTCTTGGATCTAATGCCAAAACTATAAGCAGCATAGTTGGTATTCAGGTTTCACCTCCTAGTCAGAGATATTAGAAAGCCTTGATGCCTCCCAGTTAGCCAAAAGGACCACAGAAGTATCAACAAACTGGTGGAAAATGGCAGCAAACCCACCATTGCTAACAGTTAGATCTAAATAAAATTCAATATCACAGAAATAATGTTGATTCAGCCAATAAAAAGAGGAGCTACAAAGTGTTTGTGTGACTGATTTCACTTCTTTATGTTTATGTAATTCATAAAAATAGCAAATTTAGCTTTGATTTTTTTTGTCTGGTGTCACTCGACTAGTATAACTTAATTTACTGTGGTGAATTGTTGGTTTTTTTTTGTTTATTCATTAATTCTGTTGAGTTCGTCAGCACTTTTGCTTCATTAAATGTAAAAATGGATATAAGGAAGACATTGATGCAGTCTTATAAAAGCTTCTCACATCTTTTCTCTTTTTTCCTTTCATCAGGTGTTTCTCCCGTTCTGACCACCTGGCACTGCACATGAAGAGGCACATCTAAGATGGCCTCTGTGTTGAAGGCCCTGAGGGATGATTCTGGTTGATTGTCCTGACCTGTGGGGGATCAGCGAGGCCGGTGTGTCCTGGGAGCGTTAACAGGCGCACCACCGTGTTCCAGTCAGTGGAAAAACATGAAGCAACGCAGGCTATTATTTGCACCATACTTAGTGCCTCCAACACCTCGCTGTGGAGATTGCTCTTGAAAGGCTTTTTCAGAGGAGCGGGAGGGCGGGGAGAGACTTGGAAAAAAAAAAAAGTTAAACGGGAAAAATCTGGGCTGGAGAAGACAGGAAGAGACTCTTCTGTATGGTGTTCAACGCTTTTTTCCTGGAGGATTATGGGACTCCTGCAGGGGTGCCGTTCCTCCAATGACAGTGTGTTTGCCTGTGCGCATGGGGACTGTGAGTGCCTGCGACTGGATGCCTGTGCTGGCTTTATGGAGCGGATGGAGCTTGCATTGTGGAACTGCGAGTGAATGGCATGGATGGGTTGATGTTACACATGGGAGGCTTTTATTTGAATGGGGGGGTATCTGTTGTCTCACTGAGAATGAATGCAAGCAGAAAAAAAAAAGGTTTTGTCTGTGCTGTTTGAGTCTATTGGCTGTGGAGAGGAGTTGGGGGTTGTTTTGGTGGAGTTAAATTACGGAAAGAGCATCCCCTTTCTGCCTGGAGGTGGAACTACAGCTCCCGGTTCAAAAAGTGGGAGGTGTTTTGTTATAGTGCAGCTATTAAATGTGCAATGTATTACGTAGCCTGTCTCAAAACATACACGCTATAAAGCTCATTTTGTTGTCCATTGTGTAAGCTCTGTATCTTGAAAGAAAAAAACAAAAAAAACAACGGTTGTACACAAACAGTTATCGCCATTATAACAGAAGTTGCATGGGATCTGGGGATGTTTTGCTCACCTGTTTGCTTATCGGACAACAAAATTCCATTTGAGAGCAGCTACCTTCATATTACTCAATATCATAGTATTGTACAAAACACATAAGGCAGTCATTTTGATTTTTTTTGTTCTTAAGTTGGGGATACCACTATTGCTTGGCAACTGTCTTGATCATGGGATTTTTCTTCCTTTTTTTCTTCACTTTTTTCTCTTTTTCTTTTGTTCTATCTGTAAATGCACTGTTGACCTTACTGATGCCTTATGTAAGTGGCCTTGTCCTGTTAAATAGATCACTCTCTCTTTCTCTCTCTCTCGCTCTCTCTCTCACACACACACACACACACCTACACAGAGGATGCAAATGCAGTAGTGTGTTATTGAATAGCTTTACAAAAGCTCTGATCCATACAGTCGCACCTTTTTCCCTTTTTATCTTGCGACAAGCTCCTCTAAACCCCTGAATAATAAAAAAATAACTATATATCAGCTTCAAAATGACTGCCATTTTTACATTTCTGTGCATTCTTTGTTGACTATATCATAACAATACCAGAACTAAATCATATTCCCCAAAATGACCCAGGTTTGAGATAGAATTGTGGAGCACTTGGAAAGCAATTCAGTTTTGTAAAGGTTTTTACTACTATGTAGTATAAGGTGGTGTAGATGCACTTCAGATGGACTGTAACTAGCTGTCAATGGTACAGATTCTTGGAAACATGTTCTCATGAAATGTGGTGCGCTCAGCCACCAAGGTTGTTATAAATTAGGATTTACTGCAAGGAAAACATATACGTTGGGGCCATTTATATCCACTGATGTGTCAAAGGCTCTTTAAGAAGGATGTGTCCTCTAGAATAATGACAACACTCTCAATCTTTAGACTGTTTTGATGTTGAGTGTTTTGGTAAGTCTCGCCCTCAAGGTGAGTCAGTGTCTATACTCAATCCTGGTTTAAACAACCTGTGATCTGATTAAACGGTACCAAAACCGGTCTAACCAGTTTGTCTGAGCTGTGCTGCAGGTCCGGGGGTTTCTGTCTGTCTGTGCAGGTGAGCTAAGATGAGACCAGGACCAGATGTTTGTCTGTACCAATCTCACTTATATGCATGTTTTAACTTGAGTTAAAAGGACTTCAACGCACTCCTGTGTGGGTTGATAAAATTCTCTGCTATCTTTAGTTTATTTAAATTCTTTCAATACGAAATTGGATAAACCCGATCAAAATTTAAAGATACTTTCCTTACTTCTAGAAAACATTTTGGAGCCACAGAGTAAAACAGATGGAAGTGTTCAAGCAGTCATTAAACGTGATGTGTGTCACCCTGTAGTCGACCTCACAGGCAGCCTTATTGTGACCCAACAACTGTACAGGTTAACCTGGTCGACATTAAAGAAAATCAGTAGGCCAATGTTCCTTTTTACACTGAGAAATGTTGAAAATGCAAAGATATGTACATTGTAAACGAAGAGAATTTTGTAAGCAAGCTTCTATTTTGAGAGGGTACGGGACCAAAAAAGAAAAAAACAAGTGCAGTGTGTTGTTTCTAAAGATGAACCAATAAAAGACAAGAGGCTGAACGATTATTGTACAATAGACACACTCCATTCTCCTTCATTTGCTTCTGTGACATCTTTCGTTTTTTTGGTTTGATTGGACAACATTAGAGCAAATGTTTGTTTAAAAAAAAAAGGCATCAATAGTGCGTACACCTGTGGCCTATCATCTTTGAAGAAAAAAAAAAACAAAAACAAAAAAAAAACCTACTTTTCAGACGTGAATTGTTCTGGACACTTGAATTGTTATCATTTTGCATTCTGGTGCCCGCTAAGTATTATGTTTTTTTTTTTGTTTTTTTTGTTTTTTATTTCCCATGTGATTTCTTTCTCTGAAACTTTCAAAGACCTGAGAAGATGCCCTATCTTTAGCTAGAGAATCTTTATTGGACAAACATGGAGATAAAAATGTGACGCTCTATTTTTGTTTGTTTTATGGCATAACAAGATTTTTTCATTTGAAATTGTTTTGTAAAATAGTTTCTGTATGAATGTATTTTTTATTGGAAAATCGATAAAAAGAATTTATTGGATCTACATGTGCTTTTTGTTTTCTTTCTCCTGCAGTACTCCCAGGACAAACAGGTCAAACAGGAAGTCTTTGTTTACTGGATGTAAGATTCCCAAAGGAGAAATTATTTGTGACCCCCTTCCCCTTTCTCTATACAGGTCAAAGGTCAGGGTTGATTGCAGAGCAGTGCCATAGTGGTAGAGATTCAATGATTTGCTGAAAAACACTTTAGCAAGGTGAAGAACCTCAGCCTTGTAGTTAAATAATATCCAGTAGCTTCCATTATTCTGGTTTATGAAATGTATGTCTTGCTTGCCTCATTTTAGCCTTAATTTCTACACTACCCTCGCCAAGTTAAAGGATAAGGTTCAAACCTTTCTATATTTCCCTTATTGTAAAAACTCCAACACAATACTTTCCACCTTCCTCTCTTCGTCTGTGGCATCCAGCCCAGGTCCACTGGTTCCTAATGAAGATGTATATCTCAGTAACAAATATGTAATTTCATTTCTTAAAGTCTTTTGCTCAAACAAGATCAATCTGCATTCATGGTAATGAAGGAATATGTCACTGAGTGCAACAGTGTGATTCATTGATGGTACACCTGGTCTATGGCACGCACCAGTTTTCTAATTCAAATCTGACCCATCATACTTACTGTAGCTGTCCTGAAAATGTTGGCTTATTTCCATTTTCTGAACATTAAACTTTCTTGTTATAGATTTACTCGTAGCGACGTCATGTCAGACCTGAGCAACTACTTTTCTGAGTACAGTTTTATCATTACTGATAGAAATGATGGCTAAAGCCACAAAATAAGACTTGAGTTGTGATAAACTGGAATAATCTCAAAATCATTTCAAATATTGTGTTGATTAATGTGTAAGAATATTAATAGAGATGAAAAAGCTTATCCACATTAGAACAAGGATGTGAGCCGGTTGGTGGAATGTGCATTGTGGGTACAATCTGTCCCTCCCGCCCGAGCCAAGAGCATCGAGTTTTCATCTTACTCTCCAAGAAATTTATGCAAATTAAATTGTGCCGAAAACAAATCCCAGATAAGAGCTCAGCACACTACACAGACAAATAGCCTCTTCATCTCCGATTGCAAGCACAAAGTGCCTCGGCTTTAACACTGCTCCACCGAGCCTGCCATGCTCCATGCCTCAAAGCCCCTAAATAATTGAAGCACTCTCAAGAGTTTTTTTTATGTTTTCAAACATATATTTATTAGCATTTTAATTCAAATTGAAAAAACTGAAAATGGAGTAATATAATAAAGAAAGGAAATAATTGTAGAATGGTCAAATCTTCAATCTGATACTCCACCAGGAGGCCAAAGTTTGTTTTCTGCCATTTGAAGGATCTCTATTGGGAGAGTTGGAGAGAGTGGAGAGTTTTCAAGTACTGGGACACAATCTTGATTTGAGTTACAGCAGTCAATTATTTTGCGGGCATAATAGTGGCATTTATATCAATTAAATACGAATGACCGTGTTTGACTTAAACTGGCCTTATTTTTCCTCCTCTAGAGCTATTAGGCTTCCCACTGTGTACACAATTTAGATGAGGATAGTACTCTGGTTGGGTTAATTTAAAGGAGAAAGTGGATCCTTAGAGAGAGAGTATAGCTGCTTGAGAATACGTGCTATTTGGTAAAGATAAGTGACAATTGTGATGTGAAGGAATACAACCCATCCCACTAACTTGAGCACAAACTTTAAGAACAGATAGTTTCACTTGCACTGTTATAATGGGTTGCTTTGTCAAGATATACCTTTGTATATACTGTACCTTTAAATAGTCACAGAGCATTTCTCATCAGTAGCTCTTTTTTAAGACTTGTGACACTTGTGGCCACAGTTAAATATTGCCTTCACTTGTGTAATAAGCACAGTTCGAGGAAAACCTCATCAGAGTCAGCAGTGTACAAAAAATGTGTCATTTGACCCTCCAAATTAATTAAATAGAGACACATTTGAAATGCATCTCATTTTTTTAGATCGTTAATAGAGAAAGACTCCTGATTAGACTCCATTAATATGTAGCATCTTCATTAAACGTGAGCCCATGAAGAAAGGTGGCTAGATCCCCTGAGGCAGTGAAGGAAAGCCAGCAGGTGGATAATGGGATTAAGATCGAATGAAATCCAACAGCTGATTAATTCACTGAATATGGGCCAAAATATAACTGGCTAGATATTATAATAAATATAAAGTATTTGTGAATGAAAGAGAAAAAATGGTAGAAATTCACTAATAGTGGAAAAAATGGGCAAAACTAAATGAATCCACGTGTCTTGGTCCCATCCCCCTAGAAACTAACCATCAAAAACACATTCATTTAACAGTAAATATACAGTTTAAGTCATGTCGGGCCATTTTCCCAGAGAGGGATTAAGTCTAATCCAAGACTAGACTTGTTTCTCAAGATATTTTCACAGAATCTTGTCTTTAATCTAGGACTAGTCTTAATCTGTCTGAGAAACTGGATTGTAAAATGTATCTCCCCTGAGTGATCTAAAGTCTGTTTTTAAGTCCTTTCCAGTTTCCAGCACAGTAGAGTCCTTTTGTAATTCTGTGCAGTCTGCTGTAGTTATGGAAAAATGCAGCAATAAGTTTAATCACAAATACACAGACGACATGGTCACTGGTCACCAAAACAATCAAAAGAAGAAACAAATGAAAGAAAGAAACCACATTGTTAGAAATGTAGTCATGGAGCTGAAACATGAATGTGTCCTGAGAAGACCTACCATTTGTAATGTTTGTGTTTCTGTAGTTAATTCCTAAAAACAACACTGAAGGCACGACCCCTTGAGTCTTCAAAGGTAGCTAAACCCTGACTGACCAGACTAGCCAGAGCAACCAGTGACTCCAGTTCCCACTGTTACAATACACACACTTAACACTCATTTGTGAGAATAATTTTAGAGCGCACACTTGTTGTAAGTAATCCAAGGCCAAGTATTATTTATTCATGGGAACAGTTTAATTCATTTAAGGGTACAAATTACTTAATTGTGAATGCAAATCGTCTAAAAAAGGAAACCTTGAAACATGCAAGGCTTTGTACACATCAAACAAACATGCTTAAAATGTTATTAATTAGCAGAGTTTTTCCTATCATCCAACCACACTATTAGATAAAGTGGCATCTACAGTTAGAATGTGGATCCGTCAGTGAGGCTTAAAACTCCCATCCTTGTCAGAGTTAGCGCTGGACTCATCTCACCCAGATCTCCGCCCCTTGTTGGAGCTTTAGCGAAGAGTATTCAGAGAATGTATTCACATTCAGAGCTGCTGTCAGTGTAATGAATGAGAACATACAAGGTCGATCAGGAGAACAAGATCTTCCCTAGAGCAAGGTTTCACACACACACACACACACACACACACACACACACACACACACACACACACACATCTGTACACAAACACACACACACACACACACACACACACACACACACACACACAACGCCCCCTCCTCAGAGCTTGTATGTCCTGTAGGCCTGGGAGGCGGGGGGTTGCTTGTTAAACCAGAAGGAAAGTGGAGGTCAGCGACCCCACATGGGGAAGGTAGTCCGTCAAGTCTTTGTCACCTGGAAACCTTCCCGATGGTTTTCATTCATATCCAGCTACAAAAAAAGCTTAGACGGACTCCTGCTGGTTTTACAGATGCACCAATATGGCATATTGGGAATTTTGTAGGTCTCCAGTGGTTTATAACATACCCACTTACATTTGGGTATTTAGCTGATGTTTGGTGCAGAGTGACCTAGACTGAATGCAATAATCCGCTAATTAAAATCCACACAAGTACATAAGACTGTATGTCCTTCTGTGACCAGTTTATTATCACTTTTAAATATGCTGTTCGAAAATCAGCATCTGGTACATTTTATCCACATAAGTGAAAACAGGGATCCAGTTCACACACATCAGCACAAAAATAGTGACACTTGTACAAGACCAACAACTAAACAAGACAATTAAAAAATCCCTTTTTTCTGCAATGTCCTTTGAGTACTTTTTTAGGCAGGATCAATTTCACTCTTACATCTGTCCTTCAGGAATGATGCTAAAGCCGGCAGCTGGTTAGCTTAGCATAAAGACTGGAAACAGGAGAAACTCCTAAGGCAAAAAAAAACAAACTTCAAAACACTAAGTTGCTATTTTATAAGGAGTCGTGTGCTTAAATGATTTCTTGCCTGAGCGCAGTTACTTCAACAATCTTCCTCTAACTCTCAACCAGAAAGCAAATAAGCATGAAAGCCAATTTGCATATTTACCAAAATGTCAAAGTAGTCTTTTAAGCTCAGGTTAAGCTTAGGCCACCAGAACTCCACGATTGAGCGCAAAAGAACGAAGCCACATTGACATCTTGAATATCTTAATATTGCATGCTATGCTATATACTTTTATATGTGCAGTATATTTGTGGCGTCTGGTGTCAAAATCAGGTGGTTTGTGCACTCAATAGTCTGTAGTATCTTTATATGTCAAACTGCTTGCTGGTTGTCTTCCTGCCTGCCTGTGGAGGGATGCAGGGAGAAGACTAATTTCTCTTTATGATATCCAGAGCATGACAAAATGTATATATATATGGTATACACTTGTTGAATTTTAGAATAAAATCCTCCCATAGTAACACTGGTTGTTCATTCTTGTTGCGTGTGTTGTACTGAAGACTGGATGGTTTTTCCACCGGTACGAACACAGACAATGATGAAGAGGTCTGGAGGTTTGAGGGGGCTGGGGCTCTGGCCAAACTGTAGGTACGTCTCCTGATGGATGGGCATTCCTCAGCCCTCCCCCCCCCCCCCTCCATCCGAACCCCCCACTCCGTCCTCCCCACCTGTCCTCTCTTCTCCCCAAGGTGATGAACAAGCTCATTACCATGGCGTACTGATAAAAGGAGGCCATTATCTCTCGGCGGTGCACTTTGAACTCTGACAAAGGAATCTACTCCTCCTTGTCTCCGGTTTCTGGTTATGTAATGCATTCATGGCGCGGTGAAAGAGGTGGCTCACTGCCAATGTTTTCAGTGCATCCCACGCAGGAATCTTCTCCAAGATACTGTCATGGTCGCATACACTGAATTCTAGCTCGCCAGTGATCCAAGTCTATCTCTATTTCTATCCTGTCATGACGCTTCTGTCAACACAGGTGAAGTTTGTCATCTTCAGAAAGACAGCTAGCGTCACATACTGTCAACTGAATAAAGCTTTTATTTGAGATATGCTGCTAATAGAGACTAGACTTTAAATTCCCCCTTTTTTTATATCAAAGTATAATAAGATTTTCCTTGTTCTCTAATCTGCTCCCATGTCACATTACAATTCTTTCTTTTGATCAAGGGGCACAATACTTTCTCTTCACTGGAAGGCTTTTATATTGTGAAGCAACAGGAAATTTTGGCAGGGCATAGTATAGCTTTAAAAAGAGAAACTCAGACGATATAGAGTGAGGAGGAGTATGATGTGCTCTTGAAATAAACGCTAAACAGTTTGGTACTGGTACACAAAAATCAGTTTCCCCCCCTTTCATTGCCTTTATTTTAAAATCTGCAGTAGTTGTGAAAATGGAAAATGAACTGCAACGATGAATATAGGGCTCCGAAGCAGCAGCTGTGTGTGAATTTCTGTACTGTTCATTACTGGAGTGATTTAATCTAATTACACACATGCACCTACTTGCTCAATTTTGGCTGTTTCGGTAAATTAGACGGCTAGATGTTTTGCTAGTTGTAGTGTTTTTTTTGTTGTTTTTTTGGAAAGTGGCACATGTTTTGTTTTCCAGAGTGATGAGGGGGGACACAATGAAGTCATGGTTTCTTAAACCAGACAAAAATTACAATCTGAATGTCATTTTCTGCAACAAAAGAGTAAGAACAGCAGTATTGATTTACAAAATGCAACATGTGAAGCAGTTGTAGCTGAAATATACTGTAGTTTCAGTCATCAAAAAACAATTTTTGAATCAAGAGCATTGTCTTTTGCTGCTTTAGTGACAGATGACCAATACTAGTCTTTTTTTAGGGGAATATAAATGGGTAATTGCATAGATTAAGTGTTCTACCATAGAAGCAGTAGAGATCGAGATATCCTGAGTTTCAGTCCCCAGTATGGGCTAATCTCCAAAAACACAAGATCCTACAAATGTCATTGCATCTAATTGAATACTTAGTTTAAACTTTCCTCATCCAATTTGTATTGTAGGTTTTCTTTTGCAAGTCTTCAGCCCAAGCAAGTTAATTTTTCTATCCAGAGCCATAAAAAAACATAATAATAGTTTTTTTGGGAATACAACTATTCCCAAAAGCTGAGTAGTCCTACATTTGGTGAGAAAATGTAATGTTATGTGTAAAGTTATCACCTGTAGATAAATATCTAAATTTGTGGTATCTTTTTCTTCTAAAAACATGCCCAAGACAGTAAACTTTTTCTTTCCATTAGGCAGCATATTGCTGCAAAAAGCCCCAACAACCAAATGATGTGCTGCAAACTGTGCTGTAAGAAGCAAAACTGAGGGCAAAAAGTCACGATCCATGTCTGCATTTTATGAACTAAGATCTGAGTGAGTCAATAAAATTATTAAACTGTAAAAGTTGGGGCACTAATCTGAGTTGTTGACATGTACATGGGGTGCATGTACCCCTCATCCTCAATCTCAGTCTGTGTGACTCTCTCAGCTCAGGTAAGACTCACGGAGTGTTTTAATGTAGAAAAATTGAAAAACCCAGCACCCTGTGAGTTTTCATCAAGGTCACAGCAACCTTTCTTTCCTTTTTTCACAAAAAAAAAAAATCTATAAACACACCCCAAACCACCACCACCCTCCCCACACACACACACACACACAAACGCACACACACATAAAGGAAAAACACTCACACTCGCACCTCATTCCCTGAAGGTTTTCGAAGCCCTGTTTGAATTCACCTATCACCATGACTACTCTCTCTTTACCGGCTGTGCCCGTGGGAGGTTTTTGCCCAGCCTTTTCTAATTTCACACTGTGTGGATATCTCCATTCAGTAATTACAATCCCATCCATTCTCATTTTCCCTGTCCAGACAATGTGCCCTGGATATACACAAAAAAAATCTCTTGCCTCTGTACAGATATATACACACACTAACCTCGCACGAACACACAGTGGTATAGACCCCCTGCCTTCATGGACACATACAGAAACAGAGGGAGCGTGTGGTTCTGGGTGTGTGAGAAAGAGATAGAGAGAGAGAGAGAGAGAGAGAGAGAGAGAGAGAGAGAGAGAGAGAGAGAGAGAGAGAGAGAGAGAGAGAGAGAGAGAGAGAGAGAGAGAGAGAGAGAGAGAGAGAGAGCGAGAGACAGATGTGAACTGTCACAACTCCAAATTCACCAATATACACTATCACACACAAACACATCACTCTCAAAATCCAATTATAAGTCAACCCTCCAGCCTGTTAAGTTGGGCTCATTGTTAAAAAAAAGAGTTAATAATTGCAAAATAATAGCAACTTAAATCAATATGATTTCTATTGCAAGTACACAACAGCAGAGAGTCATAGATAACCACTTGAACCACTGATTTTTACAGAATCTACCAAGTATTATTATAAGTAAGTAAGTAATATGTGTGACCAAGTTTCCTGATATAAAATAATAGACAAGGTAAAAGCAGTTGAATACATTATTTTCCATACATCTCAGAGCAAATAGCTGCACTAAAAAGTGTGTCTGTAGCTATTTTAAAATAATGTAAGGCTAGTTTCAGTTAATTAACAGTTAATTGCTTATATTGTGTAATTGTTGCTTTGGATGCAGTTACATGGTAGCTGCCCCTTGGTTGATTCCAGCACTTCCAGAGGTTAAATAAACGAGCAATATTAGAAGGATTACACTTATTGTTCTCTCTCTTTGCTCGAAATGGAAACTTCTCAAATACATCTGCACATGTTTGAGCCAGAATCTGATCCGAAATATGCAAGTGGACAAAGTGAATAAATAGGGCAACCTAAGTAACAAAAGGCTGAAGAATGGACAGCCATTTGTGGGCATCGTCATTTTACATGTTTACCTCAGGTTTTAATATAGAAATATGGAAGCATAACAGTATAAAATTAACAGGAAATCACAAAAAACATAAGGTGTCCCCTTTAAAAACACCTTATAACCATTCAGAATCCTAATTTTTCATACATGGTGCAGAGTTATAAAGTGAAAGGATTTATTTCAGTCATTCAGACACCTGGAAGTAAAAATCCTAGTCCTAGTAAAAGCATTTTGAATCACCTGTAATCATTGCTTTCAAAATGTTTCTCCACACATGGGTAGCCTCTTGACAGCAACAGATTTCGACCGTTTGACATGCATCAACTCGTCATAATACGCCGCTGTACTATTTGTACATGTCAACAAGTACACACATTTGCTCTCCAGATCAACACATCCCAGCACCTGCACCTTGACTACTTCTTTAGACTTTATGATGGGTCCAATGTGCACTATCACTGTCAAATGACATGGTGCTAAGCAGCCTTAAGGGATGAATTAATGAATTAATGAATTAAGTATTTGGGCTTTAAATTACGATGGGATTTAGATGTACACCACTGGGATTATCAGCTCCATCCCCACCTTTCTTAACAATGTACAGCACGTTTAACATTATTATACTGTATGTCATGTAAGAGGGCTGGAACTGCAACAGCATCAACCCAACACTGAACCCATTAGCAAACCCGTTGACCCTGAGTAGTCAAACCAGATCTTTTTATATATATATATATATATATATAAATATAGAACTATTCATCTGTGCATGCAGCAGTGAATGCAGCATGTTAACAGTGACAAGCATATATATGGAGACTACTTCTTAGCAATATATATATATATTGCACTTTCAGGTATCAGACTCCTTGAACTCATACAATAATATGAAGGAAAAAAGTAATCAAAACTGCGGTGCCAGACAAGGGTCATTTTTTTGTTGAAAGCACTATATTTAAAAGCATAAATGATAGAACTCATTGCCAGTTTTTAATATAGCCTAGAATGCATGTTCTGTAATGTGTATTGATATATATTCAACGCCATGCCTTTAGAAGCATAAAAGCCTATTAACTACTGAACCAGTAAAAACCTTCATTGTCTAATACCACATAGATTTGGCACATTGATGACAATTTAAATGAAGACATTAATCCACACTTAGAATGGGATTCTTTATAGAGCAAAAGAAGGTTCAACATGAGAAAAAGAAAATGAGAAAAGTTTCTCAAACCTTATTTGAAGTTCATGTTTGCATCATTTGCAAACATTGAAGCACATGGGGCCTCTATTTTGAGTTATGATGGGATCAGAACATTGCAATGTCATTACTTTCCATTAGTGGGTCCTGCAGGCCAAAATCCCTGCTCTCATCAATTATATTCCACGATATTTATTGACGAGAGGACAAGTATTTATACGTTTTATTCTATCTATCTATCTATCTATCTATCTATCTATCTATCTATCTATCTATCTATCTATCTATCTAGATACAGAAAGAGAGAGATAAAGAGGGAATCCAGTGGTTCTGTCATGCTCTGGGGGGCATTTTGCTGCCATGGTTTCATTCCCCTTGTCCCCTTAAAGGGAAGGATCACTACAAATCAATACAAAGAAATATTTCTATCCTGATGGGAGTGGTCTCTTCCAGGATGACAATGCCCCCATCCGTAGTGATGGTTTAAATCATATGCTATGGCCTTCACATTCACAAGATCTCAACCCGATTGAACACCTACGGGAGATTTTGGACTAATGTGTTAGATATCACTGTCCATCACCATCATCTAAACACCAAATTAAGAAATATATTTTTGGAAGAATGATGGTCATCCCTCCAGTAGAGTTCAGCGACTTGTAGAATTAAAATGTAAAGGTGCATTGAAGCTTACCAATACACTTTATATTGTTTTTTCCTTTAATTTGTCACCCGTTTGTATAAGCATGGTGGTACAGTCTTCCCTCTAGATTATATTTCCCCTCTTTTAAGCTGAAATGAAGTGCACATATTTAAATACTGACTCATTATTAGACATAGCCAACATGGCATCCTTTTCATTTTAAAATGACGGGGACGGGGACGGATGTGACCTCAGATCATCGGCTTATTTTTCCAAGATCCCCTTCGCTTTTTTGTTTACGGCTTGGCTCGGCTGTTCTCAGGACTCCCAGGGGACTCGTGTTGCAGCAAACCGCTGCGCCGCATGTAAACACCGGCCCGGCTTAACTTGTGTTTACCCCACAACTCTTTCAGGTCGTCGCTGTGTCCCCCACGTCGGGTGCTTAAGCAGATATCAACACTGATAGCGTGAGGTATGACGGCTGTGTGACGCTGGCAGGGTAAAGCTTGCGACGATTCGCTGACATGAGGCAGTGAAAGTTGGTCATAAACAAATGTGATGTGTTTGAATGTTTGAAATGTTTTGTGTTTATCCTTCTCAGACAATTTGTTTTTTTAGAGGCATGGTTAATGATTTTAATCACTTAAATGTTTAACTACACACCACACAGTAACATTTTCTAATAAAGTCATTCAATCAAGTTATTTTGAACAACTTTTTGGCCACTGACGTATTATCACCTTGATTTATTTTCACATCCAGCAGTATTTATTCATTCATTCAAACTTTTATTAAAGCCTTCGAAAATGATTGAGGATTCCCTCATTTGCAATGATGTCAAGATACAGAGTTAAGGTAGATCTAAAGAGGACAATACTTTGGAATAATTGTCTTGAATTGTCCAGGAGTGGCGAGAGTGTCGAAGTAACAACATTGTCCTTCATGTTTCTGTCCAACTGGTGATTATAAGTCCCATTATTCACTCTCTTTTAGCTCTGTTTTGGGTCTTTCCCAACTCCTGAGGGAAATATCTGGCTCTTTAGCTGCTAAATGCTTCACCATGTTCACCAGCTATTCACTAATGGTGTCTGTTTGCCATTTGGTGCTAAGTGGGTGGTATACAGTGGGTCGTGGCCAAAGATTACATTACGAGAGAACTGAAAGTGAACCAAAGCAGTGAATTTGCAGCCGAACCGCTAAAAATAGGCTCAAACTGGCTATAAAGTTACATAAAGCTGAGTGAAGTTGCCAACCATAGCTCACTTGCCTCCATTTGACCTACTGGTAACATTTTTGATGCCATGAACTAAAAAAAACGCTATGCAAAGATTTCAGGCCACATTGTACACAGTAGAATCTTAAAAACTGGTTTTACTTGTATGACACAACCAAATTGAACTTTTTATGCACCATGTATTTTATTAACAACTTGCTAATACTCTCACTGTGCTGTAACAGTTTCGTTAATTTGTTTGTTGAGAGTCAAACACGGATTTTACTGAGTCTCTTTTAATGAGCTGCAGGAGCCAAAAAATACAAGTCTTCTCTTTGTTTTATAATAAATTGTTGATTTATTATTAAACTACTTTCTAGTTTTGTGAGAACAGTGCAATATAAATACAGTTATAACTCTTTCTCTCTTTAGCGTCTTGGTTTATTATTCTGGGCTGTGACACGATTGTTTTTCCTCAGCAAATTATTAACACTCACTTGCTCTGAACATAACACGTATGCTTCACTGACAAACATGTATGGAGGGAAAATTAATTGTTCATGAAACCTTGCCACATTCTGACGTTTCCCACCTACTATGCTCCAAATATTTGGCCACCCCCCCTCCCTACAAAAATCCAAGCCAAAGCAGTGTAAACAACATGTCATTTTCATGCCTTTTGATCATTGAGCTATTCTGAGTGAATCTCCAGAGGTTTTGCGACTGGGGGAGCGAAGTGCAGAGGCGATGCTCTGGTGTAATGATAAGCTGAGGTATTTTTTTTTTGGTCCCCCCCAACCCCCCTCCTTTCTCTCTTTCACTTTTTAGGATTGAGGTTTTGAAAAAGAATAATAAAACAACTGTCAGCTAATTGGCAAGAGGAGTGCACTATGGAGAAATAAAGAAAAACTACAAAGTGACTCCACAAGGGAAATGTAGAACGCTACATTGTAAAAAGCACACACACACACACACACACACACAGCACACACACACACACACACACACACACTCACACACACACTTACACACACACATATGCACGTACAGAGCGGTTTTAAGGGCATTCTCCTGTTGCCGAACAATCCCTAGTCGACTACTTTTATGCTTTCATTGTTCAATTTTTCATTTGTCTTTTCCTGTGTGACACAAAAAGATACTGTGTCTTAATGATATAGTAAGTCTCCGTCTGAAGAAGTTAACTTGGAGCGACAGCTGTCCGTAGCTGACAGCGTCAATACAGACCTGACTCCAACAGCAAGTAGTTTTTTTAGGGTTCATTGTTTGAACGATGCTGAAGGAGATGAGAGTTGAGGTTTGTAGCAACAAACGTACACCTACATAGTCTCAGGTGAGGTGTCAGTCACAGAAAACAAAAAGTAATGCTGAGGAGTGCAGTACAATGAGATTATAAATGCTCCAAGCACAAACGATACAGTACGGAAAGTTTTCTCGCTGCAATTTGTAGAGTGCCTGTCCAATAGGCAAGTTTTCTAAATGATTTTTAATATAAATCAGGGGTTCTCAACTGTAGGGTCGAGACCTTGCCAAGGAGTCGCATGATGACGCAGCTCGCTGCAAGTAGAGCAGAAGTATAGTAGAAGTATGAAAAAGCAGAAAAAGAAAACAGTAAATACCTCAACATATACTGCTAAATGTCCATCCAGAACAAGACATGGAAGTTATTTATGATTTGATGATGATGATATTTTGTTATGGTTAGGAGTTTGGGTGGTTGGCTGTAGGTGATAACCACTTAGTCACAGTTACAATATGGTTAAAGTTAGTAGACACTTGTGGTCATGGCTTAAAAAAAGAGATGACTTATTGTAAGAAACCAGATATGAACAGTGTTAAAGTCTGATGTTTTGTCATTTTGACATCCACTCTACATGGACTTTGTGAGTCAATGTTATTGTCACCTGATTTCCTCTTTTGCTCCCATCATAATTACAGCTAATCATTCATAATCACCTGAATTTGGAAGAGGTCACTCACTGAAAATAGTTCTTTTCTCAGTTGTTTTTTTGGAGATTACAGTCTCAAAAAGATTTAAATTGCACACATTTATATTTCCTATTTTCAAAAGTCCTAATGCCCTGCTTTGAATAAATGGATCATTTTATGTCTGACACTGGATGTGCTTCTGTTTGTCTTGCAATGTGTGTTGTACGTCTTTCTCCTTTTGTTATGCCTGGCTCTGTTTGCTCTCTTTCTCTTTGCTGTAGCCTATGCAGGCCTCTCTTGCAAAAGAGATCTTGATCTCAGTGAGATTAACTGATAAAACGAAGGTTTTATATGTCTTCAGGCCTCTAAAAGTGATTCAAATAAAAGAGAAAGAAAAAACCTCTTTGGTTGACGGGTCAGCAGGTCACAAGCAGACATTGATTTGTTTTGAAGGGTCACAAGCTGAAAAGGTTGGGAAGGACTAATCTAAAGCTTTATTATAGGACTGTGTAAAGCCACTGTGCTCAGAACTTTATGTGATGGTCATGTCTTTAAAATTATTGTGATGGCAAAAGTTGAAGTAATCCTCATGAAAAATGTTTTATTTATGTGTGGTGGCGAGCATTGCTGTCTGCCACAGCGTCTTTTTTGATTCTACGTCAGTTTTCCAACAAGTCATCCAAATCAAACAACCAAACACACTGTTTGACTGTGTGACTCTAGAACAACACATCGGAGTGTTTTTTAATAGAGCGTCCCAAACTGCAGTAATCTGCATGACAACATTATTTATTTTTGCTTTCCAAAACAGTTACACATCACCGTTAAAAAATGATAAGGTCTGGTTAGATCCAGGAACGATTACCACTTGGTTGGGTTTAGAGATCATGGTTTGGGTTAAAATGATCACATTATTGAAATTTGAAAAACATTTGGTGTAAATTAAAGTACAACTTCCTTAAAGTAAGGCCACCTTCGTCATCATGGCTACAATAATAACCACAGGATTAAGTTTAGGGGACGATTGTAGTTACATTTTTTGTTAAAAAAGTTTAAAAGTGTCCTGACTGCTGGTTGAAAACTGGAAACAAACAAAAGCCCACCTCCAAATGAGGAAATTTGTCAACTTATATAGACGCCATCGCAACTTCACCATTGCTCCAGGTCATAATTATTATGGCCACTAGATGGCATTTGTCAGTCAGATGTAACTATAAGTCGTTTTTGGGTGCAGGCATGGACTACTCCGCGTTCACAGAGTTGCTAAGGGCTTTCTCCGAAAAAAACAGTTTGGTTTCTCTAGGTCAGGTTCAGATACAGTACACGAGCGTATTGTGTGCTGTTTACTGAAATCACCTCAAGTTTATCCAACACATTATGGGCAAATAAAATCTTAATGTCTTGGACGCAAAGAGGACATAAGTAATGTCTGGAGTGCTTTTTCGGTTGAAACTAATATGTAGATCTGTTCTGTAGTAATATCAGCAGTAAGCTCTTCACACTTTTAAGTGGCTGTGCCTTTAGTTGTTTCCTTTTATTACAGTTTTCATGCCAATGTGAACAATCTTGAGTCCAACCCAGAGGCAGTTATGAGGAATTTGGGGTTTGACTGTGGTTCACATTTTCTTGTTTTCGGCTGTGTGCAAAGTATGTCCTGGAGGCAGATGAGTATGTACATCTTTAATTGTTTTATTAGTTTATTTTTATTTGTTTCTCATTTGTTGCTCGCTTTTATTGTCACCTCTGCTGTGATGTTTGAGTTATTACTTTTCCCTGCGAGTATTTTGGTTGTTTTTTTTTAATGTGCCATGTGGTCCTTACCTTTCTGATTATTATCTTTCTGATTATTATCTTTCTGATTATAACCGTGTAAGACTCATCTTGAGCTGATTGGCTGACACAAATATTGTTAAGTTGTTGAGAGTGAGAGAGGTAATTTCAGCCAACAATGACTATGGAAATAAAAGTCTGGTTATGTTCTGCATAGATAATGTTAAAGGGCTTTCAGACCTGAAACAAACTTGTGTTTTTGCATCAGGAAATCGTGAGATATGAAATACAATCCAGAAAGCGCAATTTGAGTAACAAATACATGATTTTGAAGGCTTATTAAGCACTGCAGAGCGGCTTACACCATTAGACTCAATTTTTAAAATGTATAGAAAGTTATCATGGTTGTAATCATTGTATCTCGTATCGTGATGATTGTGAGGTACAGTAGAAGACAGAAGAACAGTTAAAAATTCATCTACGGCCCAGAGAGTAAACTAAACTGTACTGCCAGTATGGTCTCATTCAAATAAAGAAGGAGGCTGTGTCTGTCTTTTCACACAGGACTAATGTCAGTCTGGACGTGATCTTGATTGGAGCACTTCTAAGGCTAAGATGGAGACGAAACTCACCCATTAGAATCATCACAAAAACTTAGCGACTACATTAGAAAATAATTGGTTCTTTGATTAAAAAGTCAGAAGTACAAGCTTGTGTACATAAAGACTACATAAAGATCCTCTCCAGATATATTAAAATTCATAAAGGTACTCTGTTTGGAACTCACTTCCACCAAAGCTCAGAGTGGCGCTCAGCAGAGTGCAGCTCCTGAGGACACAACGCACTGGCTTTGCAGACTCCAACGGCTCAGAGGCAGCGATGTGTACAGATGCAGGGTCAGTAGGCCAGTCTGTTAGCCGGGTTAAAAGCTAATGTGACCAGGCTGGCTATTCCATCACTCTTTCTGGTTAATGTTTGTTCACTCGATAACACAATGGACTGAGGCTGAGTATTTATCATGAGATGAGGAACTGTTGTTTTCCTCCTGACTGAAACTTAACTACAATATGCCAGACTCATACAGATCAGAATCAGCAGTTGGGGAAAACCCAAGGAGGTAGACCCTGCATACATGTATCTTTAATTATAAATGACTGGTTCCTTAGATTTGTGACGTAGGGAATCCTCCCAGACTGAATCCATATTTTTGTTAGACTGTCCTCGGTACACTGTTACAAAAAGTTTCAATGCTGAGCCATGTCAGAGCTTATTTTCCACTCTTGATATGTCTTTTAGCATATGAAAAACACCATATGGACATGTTAGGAAGGTTTAACTTGTTTTCATCAGAGGGGGTCTTTAATTAGAGAAGTCAATTGGAGCTCCCAGAGTGTATCTCACTGAGAAACATCCATTCACTGGGCTAAAGACTCTGTTGTATGTGCCAATAACAGAGGGATGAAACTAAATATAAAATACAGACTTTTTAAATAATATAAAATAGAAATTAATTAATTACTATCAATCAATCTTTATTTAAATAGTGCCAAATCCCAACAAAAGTCATCTCAAGGCACTTTTCACATACAGCAGGTCAAAGACCGCACTCTTTAATTTAATTCAAAGAGACCAAACATTCCCACATGAGCTACAAAGCACTCTAAATTCTTTGGATTTGATTTACATGTACTCTGATTTTCACTGGCTTCGTGTCCATTGCAACTGCAGCTGAGGCTCATGGGCATTGTAGTATTTCGAGCCACTGTTCCAAAAGCTTAAGTAATTAAAATTAATGGTAAATGTTAAATTATCCAAGTGTCAAGCGATACTGAGTAAATAAATGGGAATTTTCAGTGGTAAAATGCTCCTGGAACCGCTCCACCTATAATTCTCAATTCCATACTACATTTATTTCTATTAGCATTGAAAAACTCAAAAACTCAATACACAAATTGGTCTGCAATTTAGTGGACAGATTAGAGATCTGGTGTCAAGATTATGGCAATAATGCATGCATTTTGTTACAGTAACTGCATCCAAGCAACATCTGGGATGTCAAAGCTCATTTAGCATTCATGCGCCTCTTGGAATGAAAAGAAATCAGAACAAGGCCAACAATAAGCAGGCTGAGTGCAGCTTTGCAAGTCTGACAACTGTTCAGTGTCGATGGAAGCTGGCACAACCTTCTGCATGTTTTAGTACAATTCAATATTTTGCAGACTTAGTACAATGACACCAAGGCTGCTCACAAACCTTGATTTGGTGTTGAAAGATTTAGTTTCAAACATGTAAGACTATGTTAAATATCTAAAAACCATATAAATCATATCACCTGACAAGTTATTTATAGACAGACAAATGATATTTGTGATTTCAAAAGAAAATTGATTTTTTTCTTTTTCATTCCCTGCAGCATAAAAGTAGTGTCAGTTTCAATCTCATTCTAGTTATTACAGCTGCAGTCACATATTCGCAGGCACACATAGATACCCTTCACACACAAACACAGAGCTACTCATTCATGCACAAATGTACAAACACACAAATCACTCACACATCAGCCGGGCACAAGAAAAAAACAAAAAAGCTTTTCCACATTGTTCCTTCTTTTGGATCAAATGACACAAGCCATCACATGGTGGGGAACACATTTGCTCTCTGCTGCCGTGCTAATAATATGCTATCATCGGGCCGAACCGCAAATGCACCGCTCGTGGCCATAATCTTGTTGTCAGCTGTCTCACACTGTGGATGACGTGCAGACACTCAAAGCCATTTGGCATGTAGGGCTGAGATCCCACAGCCCCAGCTTAATTGGATTTTGAAATGCGGTGTGTGTGTGTGTGTGTGTGTGTGGGTGTATGTGCATCTGTGGGTGTATGCACATATGCACCGGTATTTCGGCTGAGTGTTTTCATATGTATGCATGTGTACGTGAGCTCACATGTGACACATAAAACGTTGCTGTCAGGTGAAACTCTAATAAACGACATCCATTCAAGAGAAAGGAAAAAGCAGCATTGATCGTAAACAGCGGGTGTTTTGAGTTAAGCTCAGGCATTGTCAATATCTCGCTTCCTACAAGAGTAGACGAAGCACAAAATACTTAAGTTAAATCAATAACGGAAAAAAATACTCCACTACATGCAAAAGCCCTGCAATAAAAATGTTACACAAAGACTAATTGTGGTTTATTGCCACTCAGATCTTATTTTCACATCAGTAATAATAACACGCTTCATGCCAATTTAATTGAGATCTGGGAATGCGAGCACATGACGAGGCAAGTAACACAAGCCGGGAGATGATGACACAGGTTTTAAACAATCAAACTGTCAAACTCATTTGTAAAGAGATAACAAAGGCAAACTAATATGCTGTAAACATCCTTCAACATCGCGGTTAAATGTCAACAACTTTGAGGTAACTTTAGTTCATGCAGTCACTAATTTGAGAGCACAAATGACTCTATTGTGAAGCCTGTCAAGCTCCTTCAGGGGTTATAATAAGTATTTGCATGCGACAAGTTTGGCTTGTAAGACTTTTTTCACAGGAGATGTTTTGACGTGTCACAGCGCGACAATCACAAGAGGAACTGATAACATCAACAATGGCTCAGTGTCAAAATAAGCCATACTGTTGAACCATCGTGATTTATACCAGGGTCATGAATTTGGAACATCTAAATGTCATTCAGCCGTCATAAATCAATTGCACATGTACTTTTCCTGCGTTGACATGTCAAAATACCTGCTGTGAACAGGGTCTTTTATTGGTGTGGGTTCATGTGTGTCAAGACAGCCTGAAGAAGACAAGTGTGATATGTTGTACCTCTATTTTTATGACATATTAAGTCTACAAAAGTATTTTTTTGTGTGCCATCTTCTATGCATGGATGTCTTTTTCCATTTTAATAAAATAATTGTGTAATTGCTGGAAACACAAACTGCAGAGATGCCACTTCCTGCAAACATGCTTTGTTAACGTATTCTGTGTAACCCATTTTCGAATGAGCTGGATATAATGATTACATGAAAAGTCACCATATTTCTTTTCTTTCTGCAGCCGCTAGCCTCATGGTAGCATTTCTCTGTATTTGCATCATGCTTCATCACCATCATCATCATCATCGTCGCTGTCGCCTCTCTGGTCTAGCTTTACTGTACTGCACACAAAGCAACACAAACATAAACACACTGTAGACCCTGCCCCAACACATGTACACACTGTCAACATGACAGGATTGCTGGTGTTTGTCTTGTTAGGGAGGAGAAATGAGGAGAGATAAGGAGCTGTGATCCTCCTGTTTGTTTATGTCTCTATCACAGCAACCTGACAGCAGTCATACTCTTCAAACAAAGACAGATGGCTTCTGGAAAAGTCAGCAAAAGTCTATCTCTCTCTTTCCTCTCCGCCTCTTTCTATATTTCTATCTCCACTTCTTTGTATTCATTTTATGTGCTTTCTCTGCAGATTGAATACTCTATTTTGAATATTTGCTTTCAAATTTTATTCTATTGGCTATAATCTGTTGTGACTGCAACAGTTTACCTATAATTTGCTAGACTACATGCATCACTTTATACATAATGTGCCACTGCTGGTTGTCATTTGGCAGCAAATCTGTTGGAATACTTTACAGCAAAGAAGGGATGAAGAGATCAAACTAAGCTAAAGTGTTCATGGTTCTTGACATCAGATGATGGAAGAGGAAAATAGGTCAGTTGTCAGTTGACACCTGTGTACATGTATTGATCCTACACCTATACGGTTAGGGTTGGGTTAAGCTTAGGCAGCTATAAAAACAACTTAGAATGTCTTCATTGTTAAAAAAACAACAACACTGAGTGTTGCAAACCATAGACTCTGGAGTCAAACATGAACACATTATTCATACAACCACCCAACCTCGTCAGTAAAGAGCTGATCAAAACAGAAACTGGCACTGGTTATTTAAGTTTACATAGTTTTACATAGTAACTACTTTACCACTAAAATGATAGCAAAGTCAATCCCATGCTGGATAGCTTGATAACTGTCAGTAATTAAGTGTCTGTTATAAAGCAGTTCATACACCAGCAGAGGAGTTAAGCTATGTAAGATTCCTCTATTTTGGATATTGTGCCTCTCTATTCCTTCAATAGGCCACTGTTCAGATCATTTGATTTTGTCCAATCATACAAAATACATCTCGAAGTTGAATTCAAAACTAAATAGTGAATCCAATCATTACAGCAAATCTTTATAAAATAAACTGATTTCACCTCGATTTTCTTTTTCCTATTTAAATGCTTTCTGATGATATGCATCCGCTAGAACAATTTCATAGTGCTGCGACTATTGCAATGTTAAGATGGGGGTCATCCCTATGTTCCCACTGCCCTTTGTTACCTCATTTCTAAGACATTTTCCTCCCATCAAAATTAGACCCTATGTTCCTTCAGCCTTATGTTCCCTCAAGGATTTTCCACCAATTTCCCTAATGCACATTCCATAATTGACCTTATTGTGTTTTATCTATGAACATGCTTGAACACGGGTGAAAATCTCTTTTTTATTATTAAACTGAGGGAACATAGGGCTGAGGGAACATAGACAGGCTCCCAGTAATAAGAAAGTAGTTGGCATGACTGCAAGAAGTTACTTGTCAAGGAAACCTTAATATAATTTAAAGCATTTGAACAGGAAACCAAAACTTATTTTTTTCCGGCGAGGGTGATCTTCTTATGGGAAATGAGGTGCTGATTGAGGAGAAATGAGGGTGTTAAAGTAGGTTTAAAGTTGATACCACACTGCCTGACTCCACCAACTCCTTTCATTTCATTTCCACTACTTGCATTGGAGAGTAAATGGAAACTTTCCAGTTAGCGTTTCATGACAATTTTATCTTTGTGTGTGTGTGTGTGTGTGTGTGTGTGTGCAGTCACTCCTAGTTTCTGAAATGTTATTGAATATTCTATTCAGCAGCATGACTTCTTTTCTTTTCACCGGGAAAGATCACAGATTGACAACTTCTCAATTGTCTCAGTGTGGCTGCAAAAAAACTTCTTTCTAGGACATTTTATGGGGTAAGTCTGGTTTTGGGCGTCTCTGTTTATTTTTCAGATTAGGAAAAACCCTTTGTGGTGAATTAATTTTCAACAGCCTGTTTAATATTCAATTGAAACAGCCATATTTCTGTGTTTTTTATGGAAGAGTGCAGATTGAAAACTTGTTTTCGGTGTTTCTCGGAGGGTTTTTTCTGTCACTGGTGTCTACAATTCTTTTTGTTCAGCCTAGAAACACATTTCCTTTCCTTAATAAGTGGTGTATTACCTCTCCTGTCCCGTCACTCCTTAGTTTTTTATATGACATTCAATCTTCTTTCAAACAGCCTTTTTTTTCTCCTTAACACAATGAATGATCACAGTCTGAAAACCTGTCAGTGGTTCGTCTGCACGGCGCAGCTCTCCCCGTAGGTTCACTTGCACATTCTTCTGTTTGGAGTCAACAGGAGACGGCGAATTCCGGAGAGGCAGGGCAACGCTGTTTGGGTGAATACAGACGAGACGCCGGCTCCTTTGTCTGTCCGAGAGGCAGTGGAGCGTCCACTGCTATCTCACACAATGGCAAGCCTCCACCCAGCTATCTCATACCTTTCATTTTAGGGTTTATCAACTCGCATGCATGCAAGACTGAACACAGGCACGTCTGGAACAAGAAAGTGGAAACACACATTGCTGTCGTCTGGAAACATCATTCAATTTGCTTAATTTAATGCTTTAAGAGGTTAAAAGTAACTGATTATATTTCTTCAAGTACTATATTTAAGTTGAGATTTTACGTTTTAAGTGATTCTCGTACTGTGCCTACGTTTTTCCTCTAGTTGGAGTTACAGGTTACTTTCCACGTCTAAATTTTGCATTCAACATCAGACACACAGAAAGCTTCCAATCCACAATTGTCACATTTAGATGAAATATTTTTAAAAAGGCTTGTTTTATTCGGATGACACAATGCATCAAGAGAATTTTCTCAACCTAGAAACATGCCTGTAGCCCTTCAGTGGATCCAAATGTAGGGAAATTCCAGATTTTATGATTTTATTTAGTTATAAACATTCACATATGGGTATTTTTTGTTATTACCACATAGCAGATACATGGTAAAAATCCATAAGTACATTGTACAGAATTAGTAAATTTGATACTAATGGATATTTTAAGTATAAACCAATATCTATTTGTTGTTGTCACCCTGAAACTCTTTTTATACTATATGCTACTTTTGTAATGATAAAGTGGGGGTTTGTTTTTGCAATACTGTCATTGCGGTGTAGACATTACAACTGTATAACCTATATATGATGATGTTGAAAAAACTGCCAGAATAGACTCTAGAAGTTGTATTATATATAATAATTAGATTTGTGTCTAATGGCGTGTTATATTTGGTATCCTTTGAACTCATGATAAAACAACCACCTTTGATTGTACCTGCCTGCACTCCAGATCGACTCATAGGAGCGTTTCCTAATAAGCCGCCTCTATCAGCACTCAGCAGTAATGGTAAATGGTGTGGTGACATCGCTGTGGTTAAGGCACAAAAACCACTTGGTTAGGATCAGA
This sequence comes from Scomber scombrus, assembly GCF_963691925.1. Lineage (NCBI taxonomy): Eukaryota > Metazoa > Chordata > Actinopteri > Scombriformes > Scombridae > Scomber > Scomber scombrus. Next base: position 24,048,726 of record NC_084980.1, read on the forward strand.
GAAAGATCGTGGTTTGGGTTAAAATGATCACTTGAAATGTGGAGTGGGCTGGAGTTACTTCCTTTAAGATATGTAACCTCTGTCGTCATGGCAACAGTACATACCAGAACAATTAAAAGTTTTGTATGGTTTTTAAGTACTCACATACTCACAGTTGGAACCAGTGGCACTCAGAAGTTAACAGCGGTCTCCTCCTGCTATAAGTCAACTTTTTGCCACCTTTCTATCTAGCCTACTAATATGAAAACGCATTACCTTATATTAATCTGAAATGAATCACTTCCCTGCGTCAAAATTACTTAGGCTGCTAAATGTTCAAACTATACTGTCGTTTCTCTAGTGAGGCTGATTAAAATGTCAACAATACTGTTTTACTTGAGCATTGACGTTCATTCTTGACCTTTAGGGACCGTATAAAGACACTGAAGAAGACCCTGACAGTTCCCTGAATGATCCAAAAAACAAAGAAATCTAATAAGTGGACCTTTGAGTTTAGAATATTTTGTTACGTAATTAAGTTTTAACAATCTGTAGCAAATTACCAGTCTGTAAGCACAGGTTGGTGAATTTTAAAACACAAATTACTTATCAATGTGCACAAGTTAAAAAAACAATTTTCCTTTGATGTCATCTCCATGTGGAACGCAGAAGCCACTTAGGGCACAAAAAAAAAAGTTTTGTACTTTAAATAAATAATTAAATAAGGCATTTAATTGCACAACAAGGTGGGATCAAGCGTGACTTGTTAGGAGGGTTACAGTAAATAACTCCTCATCTACGGGGAGTCCCCGTTTAGTGTCGTGTGGCAAAGTGACAACTGAGTGACATTTTGGGATCGGAGTTAGGTGACCGTGCGTGTTGTTTCCATAGCAACCATAAGCTGAGCCAAGGTGTGTGTTAACATTTCACTGATGATGTAATACTGGATATTTTAGGGGTGTGGGGGGGGGGGGGGGGGGGGGGGGAGAAGGTATTTGAAGGTTCTATATTTGGCCGTGAAGTTTATCAATCACTCACGCCATTCATGTTTGAGAGGAACAAGGATCTTTTACTGAGTGAACAATACTCTGTACAATCAGAGCTCCATGACATACATAGCAACATCTGCAACCTTAGAGTCAAAAGCAGAATGTATGACAGATGTTTCCAGTGTGAACTGTCACCTGCGTCATTAATATCTTGTGACATTTTCTTCCTCTTATGCCACTTAAATGAGAACGAGAGCATGAATGAGGGGAGGCGTTCACGTCCTTTAAAGTAAGGGAGTGATGGTCTTGACAGGGAGAATCAGCAACATATAGTGATATCAGTCAGTACATTATACTTATGAAAGGAACTCTGCATGTAAAGCTTTATTATGAGTGTGTGTGCGTGCGTGAAAACACCTGAGTTTGTGTGTGTCTCTCTTTATAAAGTCAAATATAATGAGACCTCACTCAGCCTCAGGTCTGCTCACTCACTGTAAAAGCACACCGAGAGACGGCGTCATCTGCAATTCAAATGAGCAATTCACTGATTAGTTAACAGAGCCAAAAGGTCTTAATACAGTCAAGTAATGACTGAAATGCAATTTCCATTTAATCAATGTTTTTATTTATAATGAGCGATATGGAATTCTGCAGCAAAGCAGAGGACAGATGGAGAAGTTTGTGCAAATATTCTCTTAAGCAAACACACACATACAAACACACACGCACACACGTTTTGCTCTGAATGTGAGATAATTGGCAAGATATGGGGAGGGGGAGGGGTGTCTTTTGCTGCTGAGCCTAATTAGGGAGAGAACATTTTCATAGCTGCCAAACAACAGCAGACAAACCAAAGGTGCCCTATAAAGAATTTGTGGCTTCATTATAATGTGACAACACGGAGTTCATCTGTTGCTGCGGAAGAGGAGGAACTGTGACACCCCTGACAGCCAAAGATCAGGAATGCTAATGTAAAAGTTATTTTTTTACAGATGAAAACTTGTAAATGTGTGAAGCAATATGGCATGAACAAGGCAACAGAGAGGGAGCGTCGTGAGATGAAAAAAAATCAATACGCTGACGCACGCTTCGATCTGCGTAAGGCGTTTCGGAGGAGTTTTGATAAAGCACAGGAGGTCACAGGTCACTTTCAGCATTGATCACTAACAGCTGATGATCATCAGAGAAGGTGTCCTGTTGGATCGATAATACATCATCAATAAAAAAATAGATTTATGGAGGACATTTCTCTTATCAGCGCTGCCTCCCACTTATAGTAAAATGTGAACAGCCAACACCCTGAGTAACAACCTTTGGCTGGGTGTGGTAGGAGCAGTCAGTCAGAGAAGAAAAAGGCACTTGAGGCATAAACACATGGAAGAAAAAACTTCCATCCATCTGTTTTTAATGTACGTTTTCAATTCGAACATGGGGAAATATGAGTGGAAATCAAGAAGAAATGACAGGAAGTGAAAAGAAGAAGAAGAAGAAGAAGAAGAAGAAGAAGAAGAAGAAGAAGATGGTGCTGACATTGTGGTACCAGCATCTGCTTCTTCTTTTTCTTGTGCTGCCTCCACTCCAGCAGTCAGGGTCATTAAGTTGCAGGACTTCTCCTTCTCCTGTAGATGTGGATCAAAAGAGTAAAGTTCATCTGGTAAAAATATAAAAAGTAATCTCTGGTAGCAGCAATAAAATAAATACATTCCTGTTGATTGTCTATATATCTAATCTTATCATATCCTCAAGTTTATTTCTCTACAGGTTGTTGATTGAAATAAGGTTAATATTTTATATTTTGCTGAAAATTCTGTAAATTCGCTTAAATCATTTAATGAAAACGCAACTATTGATGGACTTTGACTCCCTGATCATCTGCTGTGATTTGTGTGTGAACAAATTTCAACTTTAGCAGCACAAAGTTTAAAACTTTATTATTGATGTTACATTACAGATCAACCAGTTTAAAGTTATAGCATTTTTTAAAGCCAAATCTGCAGTTCTAGGGATGACAATGCAGCACAGTCATCTAGTCAGATTATGTCCAATACTTTGATTTATGACTAAATAACAGTATTAGCTTTGTGCTAACAGGCTAAACTAAGATACTGAACATACTAACCACTATACCTCTTAAACATTAGCATTGTAAGATGCTGAAGTTTGCTTTTTACTCAGTACAGCCTTACACTGCAGAGCAGCGATCACGGCTGTGAGTCTCTCAGTCTTGTTATCTCCTGGCATATGAAAGCAAATTTACCTGACCTTTTCCTTATTGGCATATACGCAATACATATGGATTTAGCTCTCACGAAAAAACCAAAAGTGCATTCCAGTCATATCAGTAATTATCAAACCGTGAGCCAAGGAGAGGGAATTAATGACTGCTTTAGTGCTTATTTGCAGTGAACTCCTTACATAGACATTTCTTTGGGATTTAGTATGAATATGAGTAACTCTCTGGGGAAAAATACTGCCACATCAACCTTCTGGTATTCATAAGCAGGACATGTGACATTTGTTTTGTAGGCTTCGGTGTCTTCTAGTCTGAGTGAAAGGGGAAAAAAAAAAAAGTCGGGGGATAACCAACGTTATTACAATTTATCCTGAGGGTGGAAATAAGTGTCTGCACAATATTTCATTGCAACCAATCCAATTTCTGCTGAGAGTTTTTCACTCAACATCTTCAACCTTGTGGTGGCACGAGAGAAAAAGTGATGAATTATATATAATACCTGTCTGGGAATCATGGATGTCTAGTAGATGTTGAGATGTTTCACTGAGACTTTGATCAGCTGGTGGCACTGGAAGAAAATTAAGGGGAACGTCAAATTCATTAGGCTAACGCTATGTTACATTTACCTCGGAAGTTGGAAGTCAGAGCTGGAAATGACGTCACACCTGAGTTTGTGTGGTTCCAGTTTAGACATTCAAAGTTCAAAGTACTTTATTTGTCATTGTTACAAGAAAAATTAGACAGCACAGCATCTCTAGAAAAATAGGTAATAAAAGTAATAAAGACATTTACAATACTAAATAAATAAATAAACAGATGAATAGATGGAACCATACAAGACTAAAATCAATCAATAAAGTGCAAAAAATAAAAAAATGTATGAGCTGAGTGAAAATGTTTCTAGCGTAGACATTATTGGCAATATCAGTTGATAAAAATGCATTTTGCTGTATTTTGCAAGCCGAAATAGCAACACGTCCATATTATAAAAGTTGGACAGTGCTGCTGTGTGTACGACTGATTTAATGAGACACAAATAAGGCAAAACTGCTAATAAACAGGATATTACTACACCTTTCACACTGTTGAAGCACAGGGCTACCATGTTGGATTTGGAGGTCTGGGCCGGTGGGGTACTTCCGACTTCCGAGTACAACTGGAACACACCATTAATCCTCTGGGGACCATAAATGTTTTAATAAAATTGAATTGCATTTAATCCAACTTTTATTCAGGTAGTCAGTCTGGACCAAAGTGGACTTACTGACTGACTGACAATGCCATGGCTTAAATTAAAGTTTGTGGTGCATTATCTATACAAATTCATGAGAAACACTACGAGATAAGATGTACACATGTTCACCATGACTTACTGTGTCTATTTTGACATCAATATAAATCCAGATGAAAGTTTTCCTAAATATTTCCTCTTACTAAAACAATAAATGAACATGACTGCACAGTATTGGTGGTGGTTATGTGACGCCTGGGCTCCTACTTTTTTTCTGGATCTGTTTACAGTAAACTTCTGAAAAAAAAAGTCATTCTTCAACATATAATATACAGTAAGTCCCATTGAGATCAGGCGAGTGAAGCCTGTCCTTGACAACAGAAGCAGACGTTACTCCAGAGTCAAGAATCCATCAATACATTTCATAATGAGGAAAGACAATTAAATAGCTAGAGAAAATAAAGGAAAGAAAAGAAAAGGGGAGCGACTGTCGAGAAATTAGAACAGAGCAACATACATTATTCACTTTTCCACTAAGCGTGCACAGAACAAACATGCAGCTCTGTCTTCAGGTGCAGCAGCGAGCTTGCCTATGAATATTTGTTATGGTTTGCATGCAGTGAAGCAACGAGTGATGATAAAAGTGCATTAGTGAGTCTGATCTGTCCTCAAAATGAAGATTAATTAGACAAAGAAATGCTGCTGGAGATGAACATGCTCGAGATGGAGAAGCTTTGGGCGTATTTTTCTCTCAGCCTACTTAAAATTCAACGTCAAACGGCGCTGCTATTGGCCTATAATTACAACATCAGTCATTATTGATCATTGTCACTTTAATAAAAAGCTCTCAACATTTTGAAGAATTTTCCCAAGATAAAATACAAGGCAACAAAGCCGGCCTCTCTGCATTTATCTTGAGGACACACTATGCACACAACAGGCCGACACGTTGTGGAATTGTAAGAGCTTCAGAATCAACATTCAACTTGTGTTTTTTAGAAAACGGAGAGAGCGTAATGTTGGTTCGGCCTCCAGATACTGCTTCAAGGATACTCTGCTTTTGTTTGCTTTGCTTTGTTGATGTGTGTGTGTGTGTGTGTGTGTGTGTGTGTGTGTGTGTGTGTGTGTGTGTGTGTGTGTGTGTGTGTGTGTGTGTGTATGAAATAGCTGGGGGGAAATGTCAGTGTCATTCCATTATGTATCAAGGCAAAACAAAGAAGGATATGAATACCGGTCTGAAAACTGTGTGTGTGTGTGTGTGTGTGTGTGTGTGTGTGTGTGTGTGTGTGTGTGTGTGTGTGTGTGTGTGTGTGTGTGTGTGTGTGTATGTGTGTTGTGTGTGTGTGTGTGTGTGTGTGTGTGTGTCCTTGCACTTGTGTTTTGGATACACAGAACAGAGTGTGTTTCAGGGCAAGAGGATTTGTCTTTGCTTCTGTTTTTCTGTCAGTAATTATTGTATTAGTCAATAAAAAAACACAGAAAGCTGCACAAAAGCCACCAACAAAAGACATACAATATGTTAGCACATTAAAGCTCCTAAATATAACTGGATGCATGTGTTGACAGATACACATCTACAGTGGTGATGTACTGTTTTTTGCGGGTACCATGGTTACTATCAAACACCGCAGATTGTGGTAGAGTACACAGATTCGTCCCTTTAACCTGAAATGTGATGTTAGATGTTAGAGGCCACAGCTGTGTGGTAGTATGTTGATACTTCAGCACCTCGAGAGCAGGGAGGGGGGGGGGCATACTCTTTTCAGTTCAAGGGCCACATACAGTCCAATTTGAGCTCATGTGGGCCTGACTTAAAAAGATGGAAGGAAGGAAAATAAGACAGGAAGGAAAGAAAGAGGGGAGGAAGGAAATAAGAAAAGGAAAGGTGGAGGGAAAGAAGGAAGGAAGGAAAAGAAGACAGGAAGGATAGACGGAAGGAAGGAAGGAAGAAAGGACAGAAGGAAGGAAAAGAAGACAGGAAGGAAAGAAGGAAAGAAAGAGGGTAGGCAGGAAGGAAGGAAGGACCGATGGAAGGAAGGAAAGATGGAGGGAGGCAGGACAGATGGAAGGAAGGAAAAGAAGACAGGAAGGATAGATGGAAGGAAGGAAAAGAATACAGGAAGAAAGGAAAGGAAGACAGGAAGGAAAGAAGGAAAGAAAGAGGGGAGGAAGGATTGAAGGAAGGACAGATGGAAGGAAGGAAAGATGGAGGGAAGGAAAGAGGGGAGAAAGGGAGGAAAGATGCAGGGAAGGAAAGAGGGAAGAAAGGGAGGAAGCAAAGAAAGAAGGAAAAGAAGACAGGAAGGAAAGTGGGCCGGATTGGACACCTCTGCAGACCGGTTCTGGCCCACAGGATTCATGTTTGACATCCCTGCTCTAGAGTGTACTGAAATATCAAATGTCAAAATGTTTTACTGTTGACACCAGATAAATAAACCAAAGGAAACCTTTAGCATTGGAAGCTGTTGTTGGCTACTTATAAAAGCTTTGAGTTTCAGTGGTTCAAACCTGTTGACAGTTGATATTGATATTTTGCAAACTCTAAATTGCATTCAATTATGACAATCTTTTATTCTATAGTATTTATTTTTTAGAGTGTCCTCCCACATGAAAAACACATAGGTCATAATGTTAGTCGGCCAAAAATCAACCGATAGTTACATTTTAATGACAGATGCCAGCAGTGGTGCAGTTCAGATGACGTCTACACTGTTTATGTCAACAAATGTCCTCATTCAGAGTAGGAGGGGGTGGATGGATGGAGGCATTAACCCAGCAATGGATTTTTCCTGTTTTCATAGTGAAACAACCATATAGGTCAATTGTACCTGAACTCCAGAATGACCCATAGGAGCATTTTCTAATACGCCATCTCTATCTGTAGTTATCGTAAAAAGGGTCTGGTCAGGATTAGACACAAAACCACTTCATTAGAGTTAGGGAAAGAGAATGGTTTTGGTTTAAAATTATCACTTGAAACATGATGTGTGTTAAAGTATCTCCCTTAAAGTTACGCAACCTTCATCATCATGGCAACAGAGACATCATAACGATTGAAGTTATGGAGAAACCGTAAGAAAATGTCAGCACAGGTTTGGAAAAAAATGACACTCGGGTTGGAAACAGGAGGCCAACAGCAGTCAGAATTGCACTGTAACTTTAACCTACACCACATATTTCTTTAAGATTAACAAAGTGATAATTTGAACCCAAACCATGATCCTTCCCTAAATTTAACCAAGTGGTTTTCCTGCCTTAATCTAACCAGACCTTAAACACAACATTATCACACCATAAAACATGATTATTTATTCCCACCCCTCAGAGGCAGACTCAATTTGAAAGGCTTCAACTATACGCAGCCTTTAAAAAATCATGATTTTCATAATTTACTCTCTATGATATGTCTTGCTTTGGCATGTCTCCTGTATATATATATTATATATATATATATATATATATATATATATATATATATATATATATATTTATTAGATTCCTTAGAGGATCGCAGTGTGGTAACAAGAAGCGGATATGTTTCAACATACACGGCTAGCCAGCCACCACCTCCAAGAATGATAAATCCCTCAGAGGGATATGTGTGTTTAAAAAAAAAAAAAGAAGATATTCTTAAGGCTTCATACATCACTGACTGACCCAGGCCGGCCTACATACGTGTCAATAAATCTTCCTCAGTGGTCGCACACTGGCTGTAAGTTGAAATGAGTGGAATAATTTTGCAGTTGAGGCAGCAGCAGCTTACTTTGCTGCTGCTGTGTTGTTGGAGCCTTTATTATGACACAGCAATCATTTATTGCCTCAATTGATATTCTAAAAATATGGGATCCAGCTAACTGGGCAAATCTTAAACCTATCTCATGCAGGTTTTCTGTAAATATTCCTGCCCTCTGGGTTGTTTTTTATTTATTCATGCCAACCTATAAATTATAGTGTGTCACGCCCAGTACAGCAGGTGATACCAAAGACTTTACCTCTAGCTCTGTATGACTTTGTAAAAACGGAAAACAACTTTGGACTTGATGTTTTTAACCCTTACACAGTGTTCTGGGTCAAATTTGAGAGCTGTAAAAATACCTTATACACATTTCTTTTAGCCAGACTTTTCCAGATGTGGCCAACAATATTAAAAAAATGGAAATAAAAAGCTTTTTTCTTTCTTTTTTGAGCAGCTGATACACATTTTTATATACGCAAATGTACAAATTTGATGTGTGTTTATTTCAATATAAAATCAAAAATCAGCATTTAATCATGTTGTAAATGTAAAATTGAATTGTAAGAAATGACCCTGTCTCTGGTAATAAATGTCATTAATGATGTTTACAAAGAAGAATTAAGAGGTCAGTAAAGTAATTTGGGTGGAACACAATAAGAAAACACAAACCTGCTACCATTACGAAGTAAATGGCAGTGATAACATCATGAAAATTACAGCTGCATGTTAAGTTACTTATTTTACATTTGCAAGATTAGAAAATTGGACAGAAAAGCTTTGTGACCTATTAAGAACTTCATATTCACCACAAAAACACATCACTTTGTTCCGCTTTTTACTGTATTATGTGGGTGCACTGCTTTTAAGCCCAATGCTCATTTGTGGTTTCGGTTTCCGAAAAAAAAACATCATGTATTAAAGAAGGAGAGTAGTTTCCACTTGCTGGTTGAATACTAATCTAATAGGAGGAATAAAGGCATAAGACAGAAGAAAAAACTTAAATGATACTTTCACCTCTTCGAGCTTTGAAATATCATTCAGACGAAACAATCCAAGATGGAAAAATCCCTCTTTTGTTAAAGTGGTCACAATTCAAAGACCATAACCTGTGATATGGGGTCACGAGTAGACACATAGTCTCGCTTAAAGCAAAAAAAAAGTTTCCATCACTGCATTATGAGGTGAGTACAATGGTATAATATTAAAATGTTTTAGGTTTTGTCAACATGTATTGCTTTAGAAACTATATCAACACACTATATCTGATGCTTTTTCAGGTCAGTATTTAAAATAATGAATGCTACAGTATCAGCATTGAGAATAGCCGCACATTATAGACATTTTCTCATTAAATCCTCACCTAATTTCCCCCCAAAAAGTTGCAGTATTCATTTTGTTATACATAGCAATTAATGTGCAAATAATCATGATTACTGTATGTGTTTTTCAAGTGCGTTTTATTCTAGTAGAAAGCAAAGAAAAAGATAGCTACTCCCAACAAAGAGTAAAAAAGAAATGGATTGTTCCACTTCATGAGCGAGCCAATAACGGCATCATTATCCTCCACAACAAATATAGAAAACATCATTTGAGCTCAGGCTTGTTTGAATTATTTCCAAGTAGCAAAGAGCTTTGAGACCTGAGACGTGATCCCCCAGCACCATCCCTGCTATTAAGTTTGCAGAAATGCAGGCGGCCCCTTTGAAATGTGCAGAGGACCGCACTGCTTGTACAAACACAATGTTGTTTACAAAAAAGTTTTTTTTTTTTCTTTTTTGAATACGATGGTGCTTGAGGTAAAAAGCCTCAAAGGGAGTGTATGTTGTAGTGTATGTAGGGAGCATAGTAATTTCCCCCTCCAAAAAAAATCTAATTTCCTAGGCTATCAATTTGTCGTTGAATACACCACTGTGAGCAAATGCCGCTGTGGTTTAGAAAGACTACAGGAGTGCAAGAGTACCGACATGCACTGGAAAGATGCATGAAAAAAAGAAATATGTAAAAAATGAATAGATCTATATCAGTCGATGACATCGGATTGTATTGGAGATTAACGACTTGACAGTTCGGCTGACAAACTAGGAGACAATGTGGTGATTGAAGCCAACGGTAGCAGCTGTTTTTGTCATAATTTCTGCATCCATGCCTGTTCGTGAGTCTTGCACTTTGCAGTTTATTTCAGTTTGAAATATTTATTATATGCAGCCAGGGGCGCCATAAGGGGATAAAACGACAGGGGCCCAAAAAAAACATTAGAACATTAGTTCATTTTTTAAAATTAACATATCATCATTAATAGACATGAATAGAATATCGCATTTACAATTAAACTAATGCATTCAATTAACGCTTTATTTTTATGCAGTATGTTGCATGCACGTCTACGCAGTGTTATTTTTTCACAGCTCAGTGTCAAAAAAATTGTACAGTTAGTATAGGACTACAAGAGAGTTGCAAGTCTTCAAGGATAGAGGTGTGGTTACAGAAATTGCACATGGTTGGTGTGACCTATGTGTGGTGGTGGGGCCCAATGTGGTATCTTGTTATGGGGCCCAAAATCCCTGGCGGCCCCTCTAGTGGTAGCACATAGTTGAAGTCAGAAATGGTCTCGCTGTTTAACCTTAAATCCTTAAGATGTCAGTCCCTAATTGATTTGGTGATACCTGTGGTTACTGCTGGTGACAGAACGTGGGATTGTAATACTACAGGTCTTAAAAATACAACAGATGACCAACTGATTCATCTGTTTACAGTGCAGCCCAGCCAATAAATAGTGCAGCAGTTGGACCCAAATGCAAAGACTGAAAGTAAAAATAGGGCTGAGAAAAAAAGGTCTTTCATTGTGGGATGTGCAGGCAAAAAAAAAAAATTCAAGGCACAGCTGAACTGAACAGATGACTTGACAAAGACTGAACTAAAAACTGAACTCAAATACAAACCGAACGAATCAAACAACAAGGAACAGGTGGCAAAACACAAGGGCAGACACTAGGAGCGGGTCAGGGCTAGCGAGGAAAATGCAGGGCAGGTGTGAGGGGGAGCACATGAACACAGGAGGAGTAGAGGAGTAACAGACAGGAGAGACACAGAGGAAATGACCCAGCCTGAATCAAAATACACCACAAGCTCTCTAAGAATTCAAAAAGTCCTTTAGAGAAAAATCTAATACCGTAAACAATCAAAACCAAAAAACCCAAAGGACTAGGAAACGTAAGTGTAACATAGTAAAACACAAAGAGTCCCAAAATCATGAGTTCATGACAGCTCATGTTGTTTAAATAAAAAGCCAGTCAATAAATGTCTTTTTTTTCTATCATGATCTGATTTGATGACTAGTTTCACCAGGATGCATTATTGCTTAATTTTCAGTTAACATAGTGAGCATTAAGTTTCGGTAATACTACACCATGAGCTTGCAACTTTTTTATTTTTTTATTCTCCTTAGATTTTGTATTGCCATGTTTGCCCTTTATCAGATGGTTCACAGTCAAGAATGACAGGAATTGTTTAAAGAAAAAAACCTCAGTCATGTGAATGTGTTGACACGGTTATGTCACCGTTCTCATAGTCAGACTCGCCACTGAACAAACACCTTGAGGCAACAGGTGAGTTTCACTGAGGAGTTTGTTATGACAGCTGTGCAAATCTATTAAAGAAAAATGTCTCCAGGATAATTCAAGTCTTGTGATATGCATGGTTCATGGCCAGAAGATGATAGACATTTGAAAATAATATATGTGTATAAAAGAAAAAAATATGTTTTGCAGCATTGTATAACATACGACAATTACTTATTATAATATATATTAGAGTTTTAACTGCTCACAGGGATTTACACATTAAAGAAAGAAGATAACTTATTACAACTTTTGTGATAAGAAAGACAAAAAAAATGTTGTGAATGTGCAGCTGCTTTATGACGAGCCAAAGGCCTTTCAGAATTTGACATCTATAGAAATTATGAAAGCAGCTGCTCTGTCTGAGTTATGATTGTATCTGGCCCGATGCCAATAAATAGAAGTGTTTTATAGAAAACTGGACAGGCAGTTAAATGTCAAAATAAAAGGATTTGTGAAATTAATTGGATTGGCAGAACTTCAGTGGTGGAGAGTTTGTTGTAAATCCATTTCGAAGAGCCCAAATCCACTTTTATTCAGTGAAAGAACACTTAAACAGAAAGTTAATGCACAGAAGTAATACTATTCATATGTGGTGAGTGTTCATCACCATCACAAACCAATATAACTTTTTGGTTGAAAATCTGCATCTGAATGGACATATAAAATCTCTCTGTACATTGGTGCACTATAACTTGAAATGTGACATATGTGAACAGTTAAATAAACAGCATGAATAGTATCTGAAGAAATTATACATGGGAAATTATACACCAACATTTCCATAGATCTTAATACACATTACAATGGTGAAAATGGGGGAAGCACAACAGGCTGTAAACAGAGCAGTGACATATTTTGTGATGAACCTGTTAGAAAAAGTTTTACAGTTAAAAGTTTAGCAGTCATTTTAAGTTGTTTGTGTCATCTTGGCAATTTGAAGTCCAATATTGACTCTCTTGTTAGCTCAGTTTTAGTCTCCACCAACTCCTGAGGAAACCAACTCACTCCTAAGCTAATAGATGCTCCACTATGTTCACCATCAAGTTACTAACTTTGCAGTTTGGTGCCAGTTTGGATTTTTCAGATCTTTTTTGATGAAAATGTTGCCTTTTCCTGGAAATGGAGCTGAAGACAGTTAACCAAACCTACATTTCTGGCTGTACAGTTGAAACTATGAGCAGTGGAGCTGAAGGGAACCACAGACTTAGGTGATAATTATTTGTGGGGTCTTCACTACGAGCAACCTCTTATATATTACCCACGGTAGTAATGTGACTCGTTGTTATTATATAATATGTATGGCTGTATAGTTGAAACTATGAGCAGTGGAGCTGAAGGGAACCGCAGAACTGCAACCTCTTATATATTACCCACGGTAGTAATTTGACTCATTGTAATTATATACGAATTTATATAATTATATAAGTATTTATGGGTACAACTTTGAGACAAACAGAACACACGGACCAACAAACTCTAACCCTCCATGCTGTGGAACATACATTAAATAAGAAGAAGAAACCAAGTCCAGTCTTACTTTTAGTTTTTTTTTTAAATGGTGTAAATGTCATTTCAAATGACATAAAACCAACAAAAATACAAAATGTACATTTTATCAAACCTGATACTGCTTTTAAAACTATTTTTAAATATATTTTTGAATTGCTCATTTTGCCAATCCTTATTTGTCACTGACCCATGTATACAATGAATAGAGTGAGAACATTTTCACTCACTGTGATTGATGTCATTAAGGAACTACTACCTTCGTTGCTACTAGTAATAATTACATTACATTAGTCCTTATCTAAATATATTACATAGTAGCGTTAGAACATTGACAACCATATATTAAACTCAATGCAAACTGAGCTGAACTTTTCAAACTACTATCAGGCAGTTCTACATTCCTCTTGCTTTGTATTGGTCCCATTCTGCCTACAGCTTCACTCCCCCCTCAGTAAACTCTCCATGGCTTTCTGGCAGATATCACCTCTCGAGTCTTGCATAACGTCCCTCTCTGGCTCTCTTCCAGCTGCACTCCCTCACATCGGCATGATTCATCACTGGGCCCTCCTTGATCCCTATCGCAAATAGGCCCTTATCAGTCAAGAACCCCCTCTTGAGAAATCCATCCTTTTTTCATACGCGCCACTCGCTCGTAAAGGAATTCCAAGACGGCGTAAATCAAGGCTAACGTGCCCCCGTTCTCAAGGCTCCAGCAGAATCAACATGGAGCCCGGTGGTGAGCCTGAAAAGCGGGACCGTGTTGTGAAGCGGCGCTTGTAAAAGGAGTTATTTGATTTGGCTGGCTAGGCACAACCGGTATGGTTATGTTCAACATTCTTTAGCTAATGGTCCATGTTACAGCTACAGCAGTCTGCACTTGGGGGGATTAAGGGGGGGAATGGATCAAAAAATGGCAACACTTTGAAGCAGCCTTATTCTGCTGTATCAACCTGTGTGTTGACCTGTGGAAAAATATAGTACTATATACACACACAGTATATAGCACTCAGTGAATGCACAAATTGTGATGTGTGGGCAGGGGCGGTGATTGTGCAAGCACAGTGTGACTGAATGCGCTATTAAGTTCCCATAGGTTCATACACTCAGGTGACAGTAGTCTATCCTAAAAATGTGCTTTTTATGTAAATGCACAGAATAAACTGGATTTATTTTCATATTTGATTTATTTTGTGTAGCTTTTGTCACAGCTTTCCAGTCATTTTCTGCAGGTTTTGTGCTATGTAGATGTAATTTCAACACATTGAAACAATGCACGTTATCCCTTGCTGCTCCACCTGCGGCTGTATTGGACAGCTTCCAGTTGTGTGTGAACAGGGTGTTCCCGAATAAAAAGTATTTCATTGAAAGTAAATAACGATTATAAAAAACAGCTAGAGCGATTTATTTGGTAATGATAAAGGTAGATACATAGATTGCAGTCACACACTCTCTATTAACAATGAAAATGGTCACAGATAAACATACAATAAAGCAAAAAAGCTTATCTTGTGGTTCCCATCAAAAAAAGGAAAAGGGTGAGATGACAGATCTATAAGTCAGGCACAACTGGAACCTTTTACAGCCCCCACTTTCACCCTTATGTAACTTTAAGGTTGTTTAAATCATCGTTTTCCACTCTGCCTGTCAGTATAATATACACACTTTACCAGATTAAATGTCTTTTTATTGCTACATCATTCCATTAAGTGGAAATATTGTAGATGATTTGTGCACTGTTTTTCTCACTTTTGCCGAATTCAATCTGACACATTTGGTTTGTTTAGAAACTTTGGGATCTCCACTAAAATTGAAAACAGTTCTGTGGGCTTGAATGATGCCTGGCTGCACAGCATGAGTTTAAGTTTCACTGGACAACTGGTGGCTCAGTGAGCATCACAAAACAAAACACAACTGTCTACTTTACAGCTATTTTGTTACCAAGATGTTAAAACCCCTTCTCGGTCTGCCGTTGATGGATCTTTCAGAGAGCTGCAGCAGTGGATGAAATTGTATTTTTGTGCGTGAAAAATGTAAAAGAGGAAAAATTCTCTGATCAGGCAGTGCAGTCAACTAAAGAGGACTTCCTGAAACCACTGAAATCAGCTGCCGCAGTGTTTGGCTCAATTGAAAACTTGCAGCCTCCAAGCCCTCGATGCCCTCAAATAAAACCATCACTCTGGCTTATTTCTCTGTATTGCATGTCTGCCAACAGCAATCTGACTTGCGTCACTTTCAGACATCATCTATTACTGTTGCAGCACTTTGGCAGAGGCAGTATTAGACGGATTCCCTGTATTTCACACTGACAGCCCAAATGCAAGTGTTGGCGGCTGGCCAGCATCACTCATTGAGAGTAAAGGTTTGTGAAAACACACCCATACTTTTCTTACATGTAGTTTGCTTACAACTATCATTCATCATTTGGACGAGTCTTTCAACACTCGATCCCCCAGAAGCAGGGCAAATAGAAGTCAGAATATTGAGCTGTTACGGCACATAGCAAAGCACTCAAACACACCACTCGGTTGACATAATATCACAATTTGGACAACTCCCAAATAAATAAAAACAGCCAAAAGCTCTCAACATGCACTGCTGAGGTTCCTTAAAGAGAGATGAAGATGCTTAATCAGCTCCACTGCTGATGTTAAGGGGTGACAATGGTTGACAC
Organism: Scomber scombrus; assembly: GCF_963691925.1. NCBI lineage: Eukaryota > Metazoa > Chordata > Actinopteri > Scombriformes > Scombridae > Scomber > Scomber scombrus. The sequence goes on from NC_084980.1 coordinate 24,064,694, forward strand.
TGGTTTTAACTGGAAAGTCATGAAGATTTTTGGTAAATTGTGTCCTATACTAGCAGATGAAAGAGAATTTGAAGAAACAGCACAAATGAACAAATGCTTATCGAAATTTTCAAAGTGTCTAGACAGAAAAAGCAGTCGTACTGTGGTCGCAATTTTTTCTTTGGTATAAAAATACAGGAACTCCAGACATCCAGACGTAAAGACTTTCAAAGTCTTTAGTTTGAGACTGTTAAAAACAACTTCACAGTAGGCTCTTTTAGCAGGTGCTGTCTCGCTGCCACCCAGAACCTTGCTCACAGTCTATTTAAAGAGCAGGATGAGTGATGTGATGCAATATCAATCAATGACTCAGACAGTCTGAGTTTGTCGAAACCAGCGACCCAGTTGCAGCAGATCTATGAAATGAAAGAAACAAACCTTCAAAGCTGTGCCAAGATTTTTTTTTTAAATAAAAAAATTCAAGCAATGTACATTATGTGTTGAACTTCGTTTAGATGAACCCAGTTTTTGAAGATAAGATTTGTGGAAATGCGGAGGTTGAACAAGTATCTTACATTCAAGATTATCACAATCTACTTCATAAGAATAACAGATGACAACATTTAGATGAAAACATGGTTTGACAGCTTGTCTTTGATATAAAATCTCATATTTATTCAAAATCTAATCTTAGTGTATAGTTACAGAGAACTGCTTCATGTAATATTTCCAGAACATTTTTTCAGTGTAAAAATCTGAAGAAAAAGCAACCCAGAAGACAATCTGTTTATCAAGTCAGGTGTAGGAGGGATCTGTGTTTGATGTCTCAAAGATGGAGGGGAACCATCAATTATCTATTGTAAAGGCCCTCTTGAAATAGCGTCCACATTGTTTGCGGACCAATCGTGAAGCTGCCTGCCTGTGTTCAACTCAACACTTCAACACTTCAACACAACAAGTACTTTAAAAAGAAAGTTTGTAAAAATATATTGAAGATGATATATCACTGGTCCCAATGCCAAACATTTTACTGGCCTGTTAATGCTTTCAAAAAAACTAGGCTGGTATATAGTCAGCCTTGAAATAAAGACAGAGAGAGATTGGGTTTTGTTTCACTGGAGCTTAAAAGTCCAATTAGATTGCATCCAGGCAGGAATTGAATGCGACTTCCTTCTTTTAATTTATGCATTCGAAACACTCAGTGGAGAGAGATGTGGCTCTCAGCAGTAAGTCCACATCTGAAAAAGAAAAAAATAATCTTTTCAGGCATTATTCAGGCGGTTATTTATTCACCGGCACTCATGTATCTTTGAGCGAAGAGTGTGTTTTAAACTTCTTTCAAAAACTCAAGGGGTCATAAAACACACTTAGCATGTTAACCACCACGTATCTTTCAATTTAACACAAAGGATTTATTCATACCTCAGTAATAGCAAGTGTATGTCCTGCTCAGCTGTCCTTGAACACATCGCTGAACCTCTGCTAACTGCAACTCTTTATTTATTTATAATCGCACCTTTCATACAAACATGCAGCCCAAAGCAGCACTTCACAAAACCAAAAACCAACACTAATAAATCAGATTTTGCCAGAAAATGACAACAATAAAACAATAAAAAATGTTAAAAATAAGTAAATAAAATAAAATAGCAAGGATAAGAAATAATGAGAGATCTTAAATATACATTGAGAGCTTGCCATTTTAATATCCAGAAGCAGTGTGCTCTACAGTTTAGGGGCATTAAAACAAAGGGCAGCATCACCATTTCTTTTATGGGACACATAAGGAACATTTAAGAGGGAAGCGGTGGAGGACCTTCGTGATCTGGCTATAACATAAAATGACTGATGTAGGAAGGAGAAAGGTCATCTAAAGCTTTATAAACAAGTAAAAGAACTTTACAATCAACTCTAGAAGATACAGCTGCAGATCCTGCTGTTTTAACCTTTGTGTCATCTCCCCGGGTCAAATTGACCCTGACTGTTCCTTTTCCTTTTTTCCTTCCTTCCGTCTGTCCTTCCTCCCTCCTTCTCTCTTTCTTTCTTTCCTCTCTCTTTCCTCCCTTCCTTCTTTCTTTCCTTCCTTCCTTCTTTCCTTCCTTCCTTCCTTCCTTCCTTCCTTCCTTCCTTCCTTCCTTCCTTCCTTCTTTCCTTTCTCCATCCCCCTTCCTCCCTACCTTATTCCTTCCACCCTCCCTCCTTCCTTTCTTCCTTCCTTTTTTTCTTCCTTCCGTCTTTCTTTCCTTTCCTCCCTTCCTTCCTACCTCCTTTCCTTCTTTTTCCTCCCTTCCATCCTTCCTTCCTCCCTTCCTTCTTTCCTCTGTCCTTCTTTCCTTCCTTCCTCCCTTCCTCTTTTCCTTTCTCCTTCCCTCCCTCGTTCCTTTTTTCCTCCCTCCCTCCTACCTTCCTTCCTTCCTTCTTTCCTCCGTCCTTACTTCCTACCTCCCTCCTTTCCTTCTTTCTTCCTCCCTTCCATTCTTCCTTCCTCCTTTCCTTCTTTCTTCCTCCCTTCCATCTTTCCTTCCTTTCTTGACTCCTAGACAACAGGAGGGTTAAACAGTTTGTGATTCATTTTTCTCAGCTTTACCCCAGGATTAGACCACAATATTTTTGCCTTTCATGATGGTCACCATGTCAGTTTAGGCAATCATAGTGCCATATATTATTGATGTATCTTGGTTGAATGACTGGAAACACTACAAGTATTACCCCGACCAATCATTGCTCAAAACCGTGCGCAAGTTCATAGGTCATCAGGGAGGAGGGTCAAGAAATGATTAATCATGGCTACAGAAGCAGTATGTGTGACGCTGGCGGTTTTGTGTTCTGAAAAGAAAAAGAAAGAGAAAATGATTGTGGGGCTGTTCTTGGTTGTCATTAAGAGGACAATATGGGTTTCCTATCCTTCAAAGACAACTTGAGATTAAAAAAAATCATCTCCGCCTCCTCCACAGGCTGAATCAGGCAGCAGAAAAACCTGCCATCAGTCATCGTTGACCGTTTCCCGATCAAGAAATTGGTCACCGGTCATTGATGACTGGCTTGAATCAGACTGTGAAGGAGGATGAGATGAGCCGTCGCTGTTCTTCCTGTTGTCTGAGACGCTAAATGCGGCTCAGCTTCATCCTATTGGTCAACGTCACAGGAAGATGTCAAACTACGCAAGAAAATACGTAAAGTTCTGACATGCTAAACCTTTTAATCTATGAATGCTGCACTGAAGTGTAAGAGAAGGATAGCCACGTTGTTTGCATACACAGTAATTCTTAGGTCATTTACAACTTTCAGTAGGGACGTCTCTGTGCTGTGGTTTACTGGCTGTTGTTAGTTAGATGAAAAAATGTCTCTAAAAAGTTTACCAAGGAAAGTTAAATTAGAAATGGACTCCTTGAGGAGAGGTTTTACCACTTAAATCTTGAAAGACATCATGGTGCATTATAGTGCTGCTTCTAATAGAAACTATTTCTTCTTTTTATTTAAAAAAATAAAATAAAAATGAATGTTCACATTTAATGGTTGATGAGTCATTATGAAGACTGAGAGCAGATGATGGATTTGGAGGACTGTCAGTTTTGGAGAAGAGCACTTTGGGATTATTTGGGTTTTCTGAAAATATCTATGAAAAATGGGCTCATCTCTCCTGACTGCATTATTGAATATAACTTGATATTTAAAAATGTCAAAGTGAACATGAAGTTTACTTTCTCCTCCATCATCTTTCAGCTTAATCATTATTATTATTATTATTATTATTTTCAGCTGATGAATTGCAGCAGTTTTTCGTGGTGATTTTTGGATTAATTGCCTTTTTTTGATGTGTTCAGCAGCAACTGTATCTAGTGAGAATCTTAATTTATCATTAAAATCAACAACAAAGTCTCCAACCAAGCCAGTAGTGGATAGAGGAAAAGCATTCACCAGATTTGAAGATCTGCCAAGAGTTTTATTATTAATGTTAGGCTTCAGAACAACAGTCTCTGGAGTCTGGACAGTGATTTGATGTAGAAACTGTTGTAAAAAAAGACACAAAAAATGATCAGAAATGGAGACTTTGGCAATGGATAAAATGTCAACTTTAATATCTCTAATAATAACTAAATCCAGTGCATTTCCAAGAATGTGGGTGGCACTCTGTACATGATGAACAAGAGTGAGACAAGCAACAAGATCCAAGAAAATGTGTACTCGTTGACATGAACATTGAAATATCTAAGTGAAATGATTTTTAATGTGCTGGAAACAACTATGGACATAAAATCACTCAGATAAGACGCTGCTTCGAGGATCCGATGGACAGTCACAGTGAGTACAGGCTGCCGCACTTTGATAACCATTGCTAAATACTCAAATGTTATAAAATTGTCAAAAGAACATTGAGTGCAGGTAAAACTACTAGAGAAAATAGCGGCTATCTCAGCTCTTTATTTTGTCTACTGGAGTAAGAAAAAGGTGAAATTAGGGATGAGAGGGCTCTAAAAAAGTCACTGAAGCAGTTGAAATCAGCTAGACTTTTAGTTAAAAGCAAAAAGCTTCGACCGTGTTAAGAAATAAAACCTGCAAAGTCAACTCTGCCTGACTTTCTCCATCAGGCATCAATGGAGTATTATGATGGAGGGGGGAAAAAACACCAATAACAGCAGATAAGGAATCTTTCCAAACCAACAGAGATATATACGTGGAGGCTCAACTTGACATTTGGTTAACCCAGGTGTATCATAGATCTGTGAAACATAACAGCAGGAATCCTCAATGGGATTTGCTTATCTTGAGATATCAAGCGAGGATGAAAAAAAAAGGGCTAAACATATTACAGTGAAGCTACATGCAGCCATATCCTAAGATCTAAAATCCTTTCCTCCTTTCTCACACTAAAGTAACACAGGAAAACGCTCATTAGTTCCTAATTTCCCCCTATTGTTTTCTAATTAACGATGTTAAATTATTTGTTGAAGTAAGTTGTTTTTTTTTATATTAAAAGGATGAATGAAGAAAGAGAAAAGACTCATAGACTGTATAATGATTATTGACAAGAAGAAATTAAGCATAAAACCTGGAGAGTTAAGAATAATTTAATACTAAATCCACTTTTTTGAGTCAGTCTATTATTGGCACATTTATATTATTGTATGTATTTGTGGTTTTAGTCTGTGTTCTTAGTTCATTTTGAGTTTTTCCAGAGAAGATCGACAGATGCTTTCCACCGTTGATAACAGGGTTGTATTCACTATTAGACAATCTAACAAGCATCTCCCTGTAAACATACTGAGACCGCAAGAGGCCAAATCTACATCCTACATCCTTAACCCTTAATGTTCACATTTGAGTCACATTTGACCAATTTTAACATCTGAGATCAGTTTCTTTTAGCCTGAAATTTGATAAACTTAAAATACAATACAACACATATTTATCCAAAATGTCCAAAATGTTCATTCTTCACATTTAACATCATTTGTTGAAATAGTTTCTCCTATTTTTGGGAAACATTGGACCATTATATAGTGTTTTTTTTATATAGTTTTTTCTCATAAAAACAACAAAATTAACTCTTTCTGTTGTCTGACAGCTTTATTCTGTCACATTTATCTGTATGATTTATGGTTCAGAAGTTTGTTACTGAGACTAATTGTGAGGGTTAACTCTCTTTCATTGCTAGTGCATTTTAAAAAATCATGAGAAGTGCATGGTCAAGCTAAAACAGGGGGTTAAGTCACTCTAATAAACATTTTTACTTGAGACATTTTTTGTGCTTGTGTAAGTTAATGTTGAAGGTGTTGGACTGCTTCCAACATGGCAGTGTGTCGCCGGTAACCATTGGGGGGAAAAAAACAGCATGGCGGCACTGAGTTGGAAAACTGCCTCTGAGTGACTTATGAAAGGGGGTCGAGCTCGGTTCGAATGAATTCCTCCCAGGCGCTTTGGACGTCGCAGTTTGATTGATGGAATTTTTCAACTCTGCGAGGACCAAGAAATTGCATCACAAAGTGAGTGAATGAAGTCACCATGACGACGGGTATCTTATCTGTGCCTTCAGTGTGTCGCCTTTTGTGTGTGTGTGTGTGTGTGTGTGTGTGTGTGTGTGTGTGTGTGTGTGTGTGTGTGTGTGTGTGTGTGTGTGTGTGTGTGTGTGTGTGTGTGTGTGTGAGTATGACTTAAGTCACTTTCAGGGACACGCACCAGACTCCAGACCAGTTAATTAGGATCAGCTTGTGCAACTAGTGTCCCTAATTGGTAAAAAGGCAGATTTTTGGGTCAGTGGGGTAGTTTAGGGTGAGGTCATGGTTCGGATTAGTCTCCAGGAAATTAATGTAAGTCAATGTAAATACCCTTAAAGTGACTTAAGTAAACCTGTGTGTGTGTCTGTCTGCATGTGGATTTTCAAGTGCACAAGCTTAAATGTACATGCTTGTCACTGTGTGTGCTTGATTGTTGTGCATGGATGTGGATGTTGGTGTGTGTGTGTGTGTGTGTGTGTGTGTGTGTGTGTGTTTGTCTTTTTGAATGTACATAGGACTGGAAATTCCTGTTATTGCCCCTTATTGTATGTTCTACATATATAGTATCTGTGTACTCTGCGTGTTTTTGTGTGCATGTGTGTGTGTTTGTTTGTGTTTGCAGTTGCACATGCGTAAATGTACATGCTTGTCAGTGTGTGTGCTAGACTTTTGTGCATTAATGTGTGTGTTATCGTATGTTTACGTGTGTGTGTGTGTGTGTGTGTGTGTGTGTGTGTGTGTGTGTGTGTGTGTGTGTGTGTGTGTGTGTGTGTGTGTGTGTGTCTTTGTGAATGTACATAGGGCTGGAAATTTCTGTCATTGCCCCTTATTGTATGTTCTACAAATATAGTATCTGTGTACTCTGTGCGTGTACTCTGTGCGTGTACTCTGTGTGTGTGTGTGTGTGTGTGTGTGTGTGTGTGTGTGTGTGTGTGTATTTGTATGCGTGTGTGTGCAAGTCTGCATGCTTGAATGTAAATGCTTGTCAGTGTGTGTGCTAGACTTTTGTGCATGAATGTGTGCGTTATTGTATGTTTGTGTGTGTGTGTGCGTGTGTGTTTGCAAGTGCACATGCCTAAATGTGCAAGCTTGTCAGTGTGTGCTTTACTTTTCTGCATGAATGTGTATGTTTACGTGTGTGTGTGTGTGTTTGTGTGTACCTGTGTGTCTTTGTGAATGTACATAGGATTGAAAATCCCTGTTATTGCCTCTTATTGTATGTTCTACATATATAGTATCTGTGTAGTGTACGTGTGTGTGTATATGTGTGTGTGTGTGTGTGTGTGTGTGTGTGTGTGTGTGTGTGTGTGTGTGTGTGCGCGTGTGCGTGCGTGTCTTTATGAATGTACATAGGACTCGATATCCCTGTTATTGCCTCTTATTGTGGCTTACTATACAGTATATGTTCTACATATATAGTATCTGTGTTCTGTACGTGTGTATGCGTGTGTGTGTTGGGAGGGGGGTTGTGGGTAGAAATAGGTCATGCTTAATCAAGGGGAAAGATATCTCTATCAATGTCTGCTCTCGACAGATGATAACCTAAACAATGATCTCGCCTGACGTCTTCTCATTCATTTGTAATGCTGTTTGCTCGCTGACTGAAGTGGGGGGGGGGCATAGATCTGATATGGAGATAAATCACACATCAGATACAGTTGATTTTACAATGTTTTGCCCTGGGTGAAGATCCCATGTGTTCCATACACCCAGCTAAAGGCATGTTGGATTTGAATTTCAGAGCATGTTATCAGCAGCCAGTGAGTGAATTTGCTGTTTGCATAAACTTAAATTAAAGGAGCAAAGGATCAGGTGAAAGGGTCAGAACCACAGGGCGCCGATAATAGAGGTAACAGATAATTAGTGTATAATAGGATGAGATAGAGGAGTGCAAGGTAAAGAAATCAGACACAGGAAGAAAAGGAAGTTTTGAACAAGGCAAGAACAAAATCTGTTGCAAGCTGGAGAAATAAGTGGAGCAGAGGGGATGAAGAGGGAGAAATCAAATCTCAAGATCTACTCCCACTGTTATAGATATTAATCTACAATGTTAAGAGCATTATATGATGTAATTGCTTTTTCTTTTTCAATTTTATTAGGTATCAATTTCAGCTGTAATTCCGAAATGAATTAGTGACAACAGGGCAAGGATTTTTTTCATAAAACGAAAAAAATGATGCTCCTTAATTAAATGCAACTATGCTCAGATTCTGATTTAGATTCAGACAACTTCATTGATCCCAAAGAGGGCAATTAATTTGCAGCTACCCCTATTCATAGTCACACAAACAACATCCAATAAGTTATGTCACAAAACACAGATCAACAAACTGAGGTCGGTGAGGAGAGCAAGATAAGATATCTTAAAGCAAGACTGTATTATATTTGACAAATCGAGTGTAAAATTTACCACAACAGGACAAAACAGACAAAGAAGTTCTCATGTAATCATTTATGAAAGGCCTAGAAACGTTATGATAATCAGGACATCACAGTAATAATCCCAAAAATGTTAAGTTTAGTGTATTTTGTTATTATGAGAAGAGAAACAGAATTTCACACATCTAAAAATGTCAAGGGAGGCACATAAAAGTGAGACTTATTTGTATTTCGGTTCTTAATATAAAGACCATACGGATACTTGAGTCCAGGGTATGACACTGCACAATGTCAAATTAACGTATGAATGACATTGTGTAGCCTCAGCATTTAATATATCACATAAAATCAAAGTGCAATAATGCAATAATGTGTTTTGACAAGTCCAGCGATTTTCTTTTCCTTTCCAAGGCCTTCCAGTGGCGATGCCGTGCACCTTTCATCACAGAGCTCCAGATCACTTTATAAAACAACACAGACAGTAAATGACAAATGATCGTCCCATCACAATTCCCCTAAACGTAATTTATCAAGAGGACACTGTGCGCTGCGACCTGAATTGAACAGTTCAGCACTTTCCTCCTCCGTCCTGACTTTCTGGATGTCGTGTCAGCAAAGCATCGCCAACTGTGTCAGGGATTACACGCTGCGTTCGGCCGCCCCGATGCTACAAACTCTTGACTGGCACTATTAGACAGCGGTTATATTAAGGCCTTGAACCCCCACCCCCCACCCCCCTCTACTCTGTCTCATCTAACACCAACCCCCCCACAACTCCCCAGGCGATGCAGCAGCACTATTTTCGGCCTCTGGGCCCAATGCTTGACATACTAATTATATAACAGCGATGCAAGCTCTCTTTTTGCTGCTCCATTTCTTTTCTGTGCCATAGTTTAGTATTACACACACTCTTTCTTCGTCAGCACACAGCCCTGCAGAGCTCTATGTGAGCTCTTGCTCCTTGTGGAGACGTACAGATTTACACACACACTGTCTGCTGCATAGGAGGTGTAGAGCTGGACCTGCAGGTGTACACAGAGACAAACAGAATCCAATGAACATGTTTCAGACTTTAAAGCTATAATATGTAATTATCCTGCATTAGTTCTTCAAATATTATGTATTATTTGGGCGGATAAAAAACATAATAAAGGTGCATTTCATGCACGCTTGCGGTACAACTGCCTGACCTCTGACCTCTCATGCTAACGCAAGGCTAGTAACGAAACATTGACGACCCACAGTGATGCTCAAGCTGAGTGTATGCAGACCCCAACCAAGCAGCCAAAGCTTGTGCGTTGCTCGTTAATGTCCGTCTTTCAGAAACAAACTCAGCAAAGTGATGATAATAGCGAACGGACTATATAATATATAATATAATATATAATAATGAACGGACGGCCGTCATCAGACAGGAAAACTGTGGTGAGCTATCTTGACCGGTGTTATGTCAGGATGGAAACGTGGAGAGTCTCTTCAGCCAGGCCAGTCTTGTACTGACTCCGAGGAGAAACAGGTTGTCTATATATTATTTTGAGGCAGTTATTATTTGTACAACATGGTGTTATGATGGTCAAGACTCATATTATTATATCTGTTGATATATTATTTTTACACAACATCACCGGCTTTGCTAAGGAGTAACGCAAAAGTAATGTAATTAGTAGTGTAATTACTTTCCACAGGGAGAAATTCAGTAACGTAATGCATTACTTTATCAAAAAGTAACGAGTAATGTGTAATACATTACGTTGTCCGAGTAATGACCCCAACACTGCTTATATATTTTTATTCAGTTGTGTACTTACTTTATCCCAAATATTTCCAACAATTCCCAAATTCCAACCACATAACAGCCTGTTCCACTTGAGAGTACACCAGAGAGTATGTGCACAAGATGATTATCATCTTGCATGCATGCGTCAGCGTTGTGGTTGTCCGCCACAGTGGCATCTACCAAAGAGTATACATGTACAAGATTATATGTCAGCATGGTGGTTATCTGTCATTAATTGACTCATATATATCTTTTAACCAGATAAAGGATTTTAGTCATCAGATGTCTGGATCTTAAGTTATCAGAGCTGAACAAACATGTAGCAGCAGCTCGATTCACAGCTGGACGTTCTGTATCTGCCGAACAGCATTGGAGAAACACTGTTTTTTTTCTTTTCTTCTCCTGAACGATGAACACTGAAGGAATCCTAAATGGTAGAAATTTGTTTAATAAAGACAACAACAACTCTCACAATCCCACGCTACTTCACAGCATCGTCAAACTTTTGTTATTGTTGTGATAGAGAAACCCCGAGAGGCATAAATTACATACTGTGTGTTTAAGAGCTGGCCGTGTAACTCAGTTAAATACACAGATGTTATACACATACAGCTGGGATCAATGCAACTTACTCTTTCCAAGTATAGTTGCAGTCTCTCAAATGTCTGCTGAATCAGTTTAAAAAATAATGTGAAAAAGACGCTCAACACGTTCAACTTGAAAGCTTAATTCCCTCAATACAATCTGTGAACGCATGGAAAATAAATGGTAAACACACACAAAGCCCACAGATCCAACAACCCACAAGATATGCTAATTTGTCACTACCACTGTATATATTATCTTTAAAAAATGCATGCTACAGTACCTTTGTATCTTCCCCAGATAAACATGTGAATTAATGTATAGTGAAGCCAAAGGACTGTGGCTTGTTTGCAGTAACAGCCTTGAAGTGAAAAGTAGCAAACAGAGCAATTTCAGCAATTTTACTGTAAGAAGATGATGGGAGATGTGTTAGCAAATAGCAGCACTTTTATCACTTGAGGTAAATTGTGTGTGTGTGTGTGTGCGTAGAAGTTCACCAGAGTTCAGGCATGTATGTTTACTGTAGAGCTCGATTTTATCTTATGTATTTGTTCATGTCTAGCAAGTGTTTGTGTCTCAATGCTCAAAATATAGCATCTGTAGGTGCTTTTGTTTGAAACATTTGTGTTTGTGTGTGCATGCATGTGTGTGTGTTCATCCTTATAAGCTAACCAAATATTAGCTCTGGCGTATAAGTTGCACCGGTGTATAAGACGCAGTCTATTTTGGGGGGTGTCCTGCTGGGGAAAACACTTTTTATTGGTTTATTTGAATGCACCAGTAGTTATTAATTTATATATGTGTATGTTTATACTCCAAAACGTTATCAATTTTCTTTTATTTGAAACACAATAAAACACACATATTACACCTGAAACAGTGTGTTGGGTTAATGGTTAATGGTCCGGTAATGATTTGCTTTACTGAACTGGACCGCTATGTTAACTCAGACTGGGTTCGGGTTAGGCTGAGAATTAAACCTTTTAAAAGAACACGTTTACTTTACATATTTAATACAGTGTGTAGCTGTGTGATTACTTGAGTCCCAAAAACTCTTCATCAGAGCTGTTACTGTGCACAATTACGACTACTGCACCCGAGTTGCACTTTTGCACATCACGCTTCACCATCAGTTTGGTCTGTAAATACTGAAACATCACAGCAACTAGTGTCCCAAAATACTTCTGATCAACACACAATCATTTTTCTGTACAGCATACAGCAGTAACAGGTCATCAATAGTCTAAATACAGTATTTTCATTAGCTGCCGACACAGCTGGAGCTCAGCATAGTGCTTCATAAGTGTCGAGGCTAAAATCATTATGTTTAAAGTTGATCATATACAGATCCAACCTCTCTCTGTATTTACTGGTAAATAGGACAAACCGGTGTATAAGACGGTGTATAAGTTTAAATGGGAAAAAAAATTGTATTAAAGGTGCGTCTTATACACCGGTTATAACATGGTTTTTACGGTTGTTAAGTTAAGCATGTGTAATTTGCATATTTATCGGTATTATAGTGCATTAACAGCCACAGCTTGAACATTTTATTAAAGGTACTCCAGTTCCAGGTATTTGGTAAATTAACATGTTCTGATTCTGTTATTTGTAGTCATCCCAGTATAAGTATTAACACTGAGCAACCCCAGTCATGTTCATTTTGATTGCAAGATAGAGACGATGCAAGTAGACTTACTTGATCCTTACCATCTGCTCTCCATCTCTTATGATAATATTGCATTCATAAACCAGTTTTGAACTAACACCACACTGTCAATGCAAATCATCCTCTATTACTCTTACATTATTTTGGGCAGATCATTAAAAGCTTTTTCCACTTTCCTGAAAACATGCTACTACTAGCTAACTAACCATTCCCAACCTATTCATAGTTTTATTAAAATGACCAATCAATCTTCGTCACACAATTTAAAGAGCAAGAACATTTAAACCCTTGTGTGTCTTTTAAGATTGTGTGACCTGGTTGGTTGGTCTCAGTTGGAGACTCCTAAACTCGGACACAAAAAGTTATGGCATGTTTGTCATAATCGCCTTTGTGTTTTTAATCTTTTTCATGAAAATGCCATATAAAAAAAGATGATCATTATTATAAATAGCATGTGTTTGAGCACATATGTGTGCAACCACTGTAAATGTGTCTACATCTCTTGATTGTGTGTGTGTATTGTGTACTTAGTAGAGAGTATTTGAATTTGGGTGTCTTCCAGTTCATGTTTGCGTTCATGCTTGTCAAAGCACATTTAACTGCGACATACAACTATATACATGTATGCACCTGATTGAATATGTTTATGTGTGTGTGCATGTGTGGGTGGGTGTGCGCATGTGTGTGTGTGTGTGAATATGTGCTGCTAACGAGCAATGCAGCAGCTGACAGAAAACATTATTCAAATCACGCTTATCCCCCTCTGACTGCTAAAACCTGACATTTAGCTGCAACATGAGCCACTTCTGCAATTAGTAACATGCACACACACACACACACACACACACACACTCACTCACACACATGCTCACACAGAGGATTTGGACCACTGTTTGCGCTCTCGTTCCCAGAAGTCCCTCTGGGATTTGACTCCGGACCCTTGCAAGGTGTTGTTATTGTTCCTCGCTTATTAATCAAATATTTAATTTGGGCCGATGCCAGATTATTGGTAGAGACAATGAGAAGAAGCAGATTTTTGTGGCGCTTCCTGTTGAGGACTGTCCTCTGTCCTTCCTCTGTGTACTCTGTTGTTACTTCTGGGACTACACTCAAGGATTTCTGAGCGTTTGCAGATCTCCTTCACCCCCCTTCTCCCCCCCACCCCCTTCTCTCTACCCCACATCCCTCTTGCTTTCACACGGCGGAGCCACAAGGACAAATGGATACAAAATTGAAGCAAAATTGAAGCGGTAGTTCATATCAGCTCTGTGGGGATTATTCAGTTTGCGTGTGAGATGCCTGTTGCTGCTGGGTCACTTGAAATTTTATGAAATAACTAAGCAAGATATTTTAAAATGCAAATACAATCTCCTGCAACCTCCAGAGGGCAAAAAGAAGAAAAAAAATCCAAAGCAAACCCACTGAACACAGCACTTACACACCATGAGCTCAGCATTACGGCACACAGTTGCCTACCTTTGCATCAAGCAGGTGCATCCAATTGTGGTTACATTTCTGGATAAATACGAATCAGAGTTGTATTATGTAACCACTGATGCAAATCTAAAAACTTAAAAGCTTTTAAATGACTAAATATTGAAAGAATTTACAGGAAATGCAACCTTCCTGTTCCTCACCAAATTAGCAGAGCTTCGTTAGTGACGTTAAAAACCAGTCGAAACAACAATTAATGCACATATTCTGAGTTATTTGTTCGCACCATGAGGTTAGATGAGTGAACTTGCTCACTGTGCATGGAGCAAATGACCATTTAGATAAATGCAAGCCGATGTCAGCCGATGGCTAAAAGTAGAAAAACTGTTGCAAACATTTAACATTCAGAGCAGTGTGAAGCCGCTGCTTTTTATTCAGAGGGATTACTTCTAAATACTTTTACCTCATTGTTTTGGACTTCATTTATTATTTTGGCCATGTTTAATATGAACATCCAACATTGTAACATTATATAAATCACAGAAAAATAAGGAAAGGCATAACAGGTCCAACTAAAATGTTGCTAAATGCTGGTTTGAAGGTATAATGTGTAAGAATTTTGGTTTAAACGTTCCCAAATGAACTTCAATTTTCATCACAGTGTGAAGAAATAACCATTTTAATGTTATGTCAATGACCTATATGCATTGCTGTAGTGACCTATATGTATGTATTGCCCACAGCGGTGATGGTGAGTCACTGTAGTGTTCAGTCCAACATGAGAAGAAGACGTAGCGCTGCCCTGAGCCCTGAGCAGTGATAATGGAGCCAGGCTGAATACTGCTGAAATTTTCACTGTAGGACGTTTAATATGTCACGTTATTAAGTTTAATTTTTTTCAAACAAGAAAATATCCATGCAGACTCCCAATATGTGGTCAGTGGGCCTATCAGCTGATCTAACGAACCACATTGCATTTCACCAGTCATGTGTAAGCTGGCATGATCCATTTGGCTTCATAACACATTGTAGTAAACTCGATCGATACTGAAATATCATACATTTAATAATACAATCAATGTTGTAAAATGGCTGGGATTAATGAAAAAAAAAGATGCTGTGTGGCAGAAGAAGTGCTGTTTTATTAGTAGTGAGTTCTGTGACATTTTATGATTAACACCCACCCTAGGGGCATGTGTGTAAATATTTAGTTGCTAGATGATGCAACTGCTTTCTGATCTATGCAGCTCTTCTGTAATTTACCACTGGCTCTGATGTCTCTGTAGCATTTTGATGTCTTGACAACACCATGACACAGATTCACAATAAACTGTAAGCTTTACGCTGTATTCAGTGAGTGATAATGGTGGTGGATTGCATTGGGGGAGTAGAGATGGGAGGGTGAAATGCGGCCCACTGTTTGTTTGTATCAGGTGGACAATTATACACATTAAAACTTAACCTTTGGAAACCTAATATCCCTAAACATTCTCCCTTGAAGCTACTTTGCTTCAAAACATAACAAGAAATCATCCCATATTTGCTCATTTCAGTGTTTCAGTAAATCTACATCATCATACATGATTTTCAAACCCAAGGCACAATTTTTAATGACTGCATTGTAACATCAAATGGAAACTTGCGGCTTTTTTGTGCATCATTTTATACACATTTCCCTATACCATAATTTAATCTATTACATTTGGCATCTTTGGGAATTATAGGATCTCCCAGATAATTTAAATATTTGATAGTTTGAACACATTGTATGTATATATCTTACAGTATGTTTGTAATAATTAGCAGAATAGATCACATTTGCATTCCTTCAACATGAGCTTGGCTTATATGTGTAAAAAAAACAAAAAAAAAACTATAATTTATGTTCATGGCATTTTCTGGATTTGAAGAGTATGCGCTTTGTTCACATAATTATGCAACACTGCATGAAGTGTATATATATATGAACCAGTGTGATATATTGAAAATCCTAAAATACCACACATTTATCCCTTTGTAGTTTCAGGCTTTACAAGCTGCGTATAATAATAGCTAAGGCACTAATCACTGTGTTTTTTTTAAACAGTGATAAAGTGTTTTTGTGTGGTGATGAATGAATGTGATGAATGTAGGATAGATGAAGATGACAGATGATGATAGATGAAGCTCTGGGAACGAAGCTGAAACACGGCTGGACAATACTGAAGAATCTGCAAAATTACTGCTATTAAAATAATTTATTTTATCACGATTTTTGAACATCTCTTGCTGAAGGGAAAGAAAAAAAGCTTCCGATTTATTTGACTCTGTTGTTATAAAGTCTCATTTATTATCCTATTCCTGATTCATACTTTCTTTCCTTCGCAACTGATTCAGAAATCATGTTTGTGGCAAGACCACACACGATCTGCTGATGCTGTGCTCACCACTGTTCAATACCCGTGAAGAATGTTATCCATTCTTATCTATTCATAACTGAAAAGCAACGCTGAGGCGCCCGGTCAAGGTTGAGGGGACTCCCACCCCCTCTCCTTTCCCCTCGCTGGAACAGGTCAAAACAAAAGATTCTGGTTGTAAACAGACTGGAAGCAGCTGACTGTGTATGAGTGGTTTCCGCGTGTGTGTGTGTGTGTGTGTGTGTGTGTGTGTGTGTGTGTGTGTGTGTGTGTGTGTGTGTGTGTGTGTGTGTGTGTGTGTGTGTGTGTGTGTGTGTGTGTGTGTGTGTGTGTGTGTGTGTGTGTGTGTGTGTGTGTGTGTGTGTGTGTGTGTGTGTGTGTGTGTGTGTGTGTCCTTTTGAATGAATGAAAGTGGAACGGGACCATGTGTTTTCCTGTGTGTTCACGAGGGCAAATCATTCTTATTATAGACATGGAGACAGTTTGAACATGTTTATTTGCAAATATAGTATACATGTATACTACAAGCCATCTATACTTTTCATTCTTTTACATATATACTGTATATACAGAGGAACCAAATGAAAATGCTGTAAAACAAAACATTTATGCATTGAATAGATAGACAGGAAGATTTTATAGCCATAATATCTCCCAGTCACCTGGCAGGCAGCAGATATATATGGATGTGTAGGTTATAGTTAATTAACTGATTATTCTACAGAAAATTCATATACAATAACTCTGATAATCACTTACAACGGGAGTCTCTGGTTCCAGCTTTTCAAATGTGAGAATTTGCTGCTTTATATAATTGTAAACTATCTTTAGGTGATGGATTGTTATCTGAAGATGACCATTGGCCCCCGAGGGAAATCATAATGGGCATGTTTTTCAACATTTTCTACCATTTTATAGATTAAATAATTGATCACTTAATCAAAAACAGTCTTAAAAATGTACATTAAATACAACAAAATCCACATAATTTTAACATAAGAGTAATTTAGGGGTTTAGATGCTGACTATAAACTACAATATCTCCTAGTGTGCATCTCTTTCCCTTGTCTCCCATACAATAGGTCCTCTACATTAAACAACTAAATACCATTGATCCACGCACTGTAGAATGACAAATGAAAGCATTGTATTATCTAATTGAGACACAACATATACTTAGATTAGGTTTTTGGGAGCAATTATGGTTTGGGTTAAAACCTGGTCAAAATTAGGGAGACATCGTGGTCTAGACTAACATTACTAATACTTCATTATTATGGTTACAATAATAACCACAGGATAAGGTCATGGTTTAAAAATAACATTGTCGAGTCAGAGTTGGAAACAGGAAACAATTTGTCACTCGATAATAACATTGGCTGTTCTTTGTTTCTTTTTGACTCCCATCATATTAACTACAGCCACTAGAGGGCTTTATCACTTGAGCGGAAACATATGTCATTTTGGGTCTTTTTCTGAGAGTGAGAAAGTTATTTTTGCACACAAGTATGTCATTACGTCATGCAAGTGTGTAAGTGCATGTTTGTAAGTGTCCATATGAGGCGGTGAGAGACAGAAACAGAGGGTGTGCACATGCAAATGGCAAAAAGTACGAGGACGTTTATATATTTGTGTGTGTGTGTGTGTGTGTGTGTGTGTGTGTGTGTGTGTGTGTGTGTGTGTGTGTGTGTGTGTGTGTGTGTGTGTGTGTGTGTGTGTGTGTGTGTGTGTGTGTGTGTGTGTGTGTGTGTGTGTACGTACTGGCTCGAATCAGAGAGGAGAAGCCGTTCAGCAGGTCTGGTCCTCCCTGGCTTTGTTCCACTTCCACACAACGTTCCAGTCAAAAAAACCTCTGGGCTTTACGGCGTCCAAAGTCAATATTGACATCTCTAATGGAACGACAGGCCTGACCTGAGCTGCTGACAGTGTCCTCCCATGGTCACTGACACGTTCCCTGTAGGGACAGTTCAGACTCGGGGACCAGGCTCCCACTCCATTCTGTTTTGACACAAAGTCCACTACATCTTTTTGCATCAAGGCTCAACTGATACATCAGCCAGGCCAATATAATGGCTAATTTTATTACAAATATGTTGGTATTGGCAGAAAAGAGTAACAAAAAACCGCAATATTCTGTGTAAATGCCAAAATATTGGGTTTGAGGTCATTTTCAACAAGTGTACCCATTACATACAGACACGTTGATTTTTAGTCAGATGTCCAATATCTCATTCACAGTTCTTTAATCATCTAATTTAAGTAATCTTTATCAACAAATGTTAAAAAATAAATACCATTGTCGCATTTTTGAAGTAATGAGTGATTTCCTCAACTTCAAAGAAAGTGGAAAAAACTATGTACTATTAGATTAAAATCATTACACTTGTTTCCAGGTGACATTAGATGACTACTACGTTGACAACCACGTAGTGTAATTCACCAAATTGTAATACAATTCTGTTTTCTTTTTGATTATGTTATTATCGTCTTTACTTTTGAAAACAGTTTACTTGCAAATTTCTTTGAGATCTGAGGTTTGCAACAACAAAAAGTGCTACAACAGGGAAGGCACACCAGCAATCAGATGATCAGAGAGAGTGTAAACATACCAGCTCAACTCTTATCATATCAACTTTTAATTACAAAAACACTGAGAAACAGTCTAATCATTATAAACATGTTCAGGTTTTGTGTGTTTTTCTATGCAATTAGGCATTATAACCAAAATGTCAATAGAATTCATGTTTCGTTTCACCTCCAAATAAATGGCATTGATGAATTCAAGGCTCATAGTTCAGCTTTATTATAATAATTAATACAGGAGAGAGCAGTGCACGCCTGTAGCCTGCTTGTTAAGATGTATATCACATAACCACAGTGTCCACAGTTCAGTTAAGGCAGTGGACCTTTTGTTGCATGTCATTTCCCATTTTCTTTGTCTCATCTCGTTTCCTGTCATCTTTCTATTGTCACTATAATAAAGGCATCAAATGTCCAAAATATGTTACACACAATCAACGATGTGATGGCCATACCTCTTGTGGCTGTTGGGCTGCTTGTCTTTGTCTTTGTGTTTTGTATTGCAGATGCCCAGCAGGAGGGGTTGGGTTGGGTTGTTAGCTATACTGGGAACACCTGGGCCCAGTGTTCCCAGTACTATAAGAACATAACTCACAAGCTCTAGGAGAGAGAGAGAGAGGAAAAGGGGAAACTCTCTGCTCTCTACTCTCCGCGCTCTTTACTTTTGTTTATTTGCTTGTGTTTCCACCTTACAACACATCACTCACATCTATTTTGACAACCATGCACACACACTAACACTACTGATTTACTAAACAATTCAAATAAATTGTGATTTCCTTGCTTTAACTTCTTGTGTCACTCAAAACACAATGGTTTTGAGTCGGCCGTGACAATGATATGTGAGAAAAACAATAAATTACATAAAACACATGTCACTCTATGCAAAATGGCTAAAAGGATGATGGCAAAAAAGTTTGTTGACCACCTGTGTGATCAATTAAACACATGTTTTCACTGCCTCGTTAATAAACTCTTGCAGCGATGTTGTTAGGATGCCAGTCTCAGCAATAAACTGTATTAGTAAAATATTAGGTTCAATATTACTCTTGTAAATAATGATTATTTTATTATACATTTTTACCATTATTGTTCTTGTTTTTACTGTACACCTGCTGCTGTTTCCCCATTGTGGGACTAATAAAGGAATATCTAATCTTATCTTATCTTATCTTATATTAATTTCATTGCACGTTCTGATACAAACACTACATTCATTTTAAGGCTGGTCACATACAATAAGTCTGATCAATTGTCTTGCAAATACATCATCAATCAAATGTCATCATATCCATCATATATTAGACTTGACAACAAAGACTGAACCCAATGTGGTTTTTAATTAAAAGGTAAATATTTGTTTATGGTCAGCCTGCTCCTGTGTGTTCAGTATCCAGATGATTCGCTGGGCGCTTCATTTAAAGTCATCTCAGTCCACGAGCCACCTAAATAACCTGAAAAGTGAACACATGACTGCTTGGATAAGATAAATAAAGCAGCACTCTGTGTTCTCAAGATCTCCTACTTCACTGAAACGTCTCTCTTTCTACTGGACTCCATCCTCGAGTCTGTCCATCTTCATCTTGCTCTCTTTCTTCCACTCAGTCAATGTCCGTCTTCTTTTATCTCCTCCCTTTCACATTTTCAGTTTATTCCCACTCTCACCCCCTCTCTCTCTCTATAGTTCTCTTCCCCCTCTCTCTTTCAACCCACTCCTTTCTATTTATCTCATCGTCACAGCTGGTGTCCATTCATCCTGAATCGCTGCCTTAAGTGCGGCGTGAAAAGAAGAAAAAAAAGGACGACAACAAAATAAAAGTGAAAATAAAAGCAGGACAGCATCAAAACAACTGGAATCACACTGCCGCTATGGATGATATCAGCTTTTATCTGTGAAAGGAAGCATTAAAAATCCACTAACTCCCCTCACCCCTCACTTCCCCACCTCCTCCTCCTCCTTCTTCACCCCACTCCACAAGCCTTCACTCTGAAATTTCTGTTTCTATTATAAGACTTTCATTTTCACAATGAGCAAGAGGTAATCACCTATCATATTTCCTGCTTGCATTCTTCATCCCCAGTGTATTTTAAGCTGCATGCCTGCCGCTGTCTCCCTTCTCATTTCCACTTTTCCATTACTTTGTTGACGTGACTGTTAAACCAAAACTGTCAACCCTCTTTGGGAGATGTACCATTTTCTAAAAACCAATACAGCAGTGCTCAGGAAATTTTGAATTTTTTTTTTATTGTTTTTTTTTTTTTTTTTACTTCAGAAACAAGCTTCAGCAGAATAGCTGGTATCGTCACAAGTGCTGCCAAAAAGCCTCTTAAACATATTATTCCTGATATGCTTGTAAAAGCCAAACCCATTTATATAAAGTAGGGTTGTTGGCATCAGACATTGCCGTATTTTAATATTTTCTTACTACAATAACACAAGGGTAAGACTATAGAGAAGGAGTAATAATAGTCATAATAGAAAAAGGTCAAGTGCATGCTGTTTGTGCTTGTCTACGCAGTCCACTGCAAATATTTGCTATTATGTAATTGGGGCTTGCTAGTAGAGCAGCTGCATGCCTCTCAACATTTTTAACATATGTACATTTCCATGTATGTATTTTTATTCTGGGGCTCTACTGGAATATCTCTGATGTGATTTACATTTTTAAAAAACGCATTTATCTTATACTGGCCCTTTATGCTGCCCCTCAGTTCAGCCTCTGTCTGTAACAGGCCGTTTTAGCTCCTGTCTCTTTAAGGCCTCGTCACGATGAGCCCTCTGTTCTGATTGGTTAGCTTCTAGACACTAGCAAGCTTTTAAGGCTACTATACAAACATTAGTAACTCAAAATGGAAACTTCTAAAATATACTGTATCTGTTTGAGCTGAAATCTGATCGAAAACTTGGGAGTGAATGGAAACTACCTTAGCAACAACATTAGCAACCCAAGGAATAGAAATTCAAAATATTGTGCGGTGCATAAATGCAACAGGCCGTGCTGTGTACTCTGAGTCTCTGTTGACATATCACTGAACTATGTTATTGTTCTCTACATTGACTCATCCTCAAAATAGAGGAAATTAGTCAACCAAATATGGCACCAAACCATCAATGAGGTAATGAGTGGAAACATGTTGGATTCAATCCCATAGATCAAACATCAACAATAAAGGTAAGGCTGTTCGCTTTACTTTCGGTATTAAAGTATTTCCATGACAGCACATCTTGAGTCACCTCAGTTCAAAACAATTATGTGCTAGTTCTCATTTATTCATACTGGACTTTTTTGTTAGCAGCAGTCAAACAGAACAATGTCTGTTCATATGGCAACACAGTCTTGTTATTGCATTACGTTATCTGATTCTCAGACAATTTGGATTGACTCACTGGTCTATTACTGGGAATGCAGCACTCTCATATGTAGGTGTGAGGGGTCAGTTGATATTTCAGTTGATATTTCAAGACTGTGTATGTTTACTATTGTTGCTATTTCACATTGTGTATTTAGAACCCCCCCCCCCCGATTTATTTTTTGTGTGTAATTCAGTTAATTTAATGGTTTAATTTCAGAAGAAAAGATAAGAAGAAAACGCAGTTCAGAATTGTCGTTGTTGTAACCAGCATGAGAGCATACACGCTAGTTGCTTAAGCAGCTTAAGACACACGGATGGACTGTAAATTGATTATTTCCTACTTTTTTATTGTGGTAAATAAATAAAAGACACTGTGAAAGACAGTCCGGCTTCAGCCTGAGCTGCAACATAGGCATTTTTGTTTCTTTTTCGTCATGTTTTGTAAGCCCGTTTGGGAATGACACAATAATAAATTAAAATCAAAATAATATATTAAATGGGGAATTTCTAGATTCCTCTTGAATATTTGGCATTGTTGGAAACTAAGTATCTAACACTAGTATCTAAGATAAATTATTGAGGGTTTGCATAAATTATGTGACATCTCTATTCTGTCTCTATTACATATTAATTTTGGCGTTATAGTGATAGAGGAATCACAGATAAAATCAGTTTCGCTCTCTCTCCTTCCACCATCGCTCACCCCCCTCCCACACCTGATGAAGCTGTTGCTGCTCGTCCTAATGGCCCTAAGCCTTTGGAGGATGTTTCATGGATGAGCTCACTGGCACTTGGTTGAGAAGGAGCCTCTTTGGGCTGTTGCTGCCTGCCACCAAAGAATAGATCAAATGCGGGATGCGCACAATGCAGTCAATGATAAACTGGAGCCAATTATTATCTTTGTTTCCCTGCCTCGGGGGTCCCGGTGGGCTGACCCAACCTGGGTGATGGGCAAGGGGTGGAAGTGGGTGTATGGAAATGTGAACATGTTGGTTGAGCATGGGGTGCAGAGAGTGTACGAATCAAACGCCCCTGGGAGAAAAGGCCATTCAGTGATCAGCCGCCTGGCGCTCCAGTCACCGTAAAAAAACATCATGAAGCGAGGCCCTGGCTTTTCTCTTTCTTTTTTTTCTTTCTATTTCCATAAGATGAAGCTGGCTATTAACTATTAAAAGGCCAATCCGTGGACTCAATCGTTGCCAT
This sequence comes from Scomber scombrus, assembly GCF_963691925.1. Lineage (NCBI taxonomy): Eukaryota > Metazoa > Chordata > Actinopteri > Scombriformes > Scombridae > Scomber > Scomber scombrus. Next base: position 24,088,046 of record NC_084980.1, read on the forward strand.
AGAAACTAGCAATAAAGGAGTGTGGGACCCCCGCGGCCTTGTTACAATATATATGACCCATTTATGTCTCCATCCACTGTTGCAGCTGACCTTGGTGTTTACGAGGCCGCCGCGGCTAGAAAAGGCCATCATACAATTGGCCTGATTCATGTGACACGTCGGCTAAACAACGGGCTTGTTACCCCCAACATACCCGCCTCGCTAGCTCATAGCGGTTGCTATATATCTGTTCGCTGAGATATATTAGCTCAGAGCTCAAGGCGTTATTTTGACAGGTAGATTTAGTTACCTGTTAGGATCGATACAGACTGCTGTACCAGTTAACAGATGCAGTGCTTCATACAGTATATGTTGGTGACATTTTCCAAAATGACTTTATAGATTTTGTGGAGTTCAAGTTGCATTATCAAAGGTTTTCATATTTAAGACCTATTAAGTGAATAGAAACTACTATAAATCATCACTCACTCTTTATCTGTAAGCCTTCTATTTGATGCCTATGTCTTGTCTTTTTCTTTTCATTGGTGCTTTAGTGGTATTAAAGGTGTTTTTGTTGGGTATAAACTGTTTCCTGTGACCCGCAGTTGGCTGGTTGTGCACGGCGGAAGCACGAGATGAAAGGGCAAGCAACGCCAAATGTTCAAAAACAGTAAACATCAGTGTTGCCTTTTGTTATGGCAGATCGTCTGGGTTCAGCGTCTGCCTCTTTGACGCCTGTGGAGGCTCTGCGGATGTCGGGTTACCTCAGCCTCGGGCAGGATGACAGCTCATCAAGATGACTGACAAGTGTGTGAAAGTGTGGGACTAACGATACATTCCTTATCTGAAGCGGAAAGAGTTGAATATTGAAGTTTTAAGAGGAGACAACTCATACAGCTGTGGAAGAGTGACATTGCCGCAATTGTTATTTTTTCGTCTTAATTAAAGAATCTCATGTTGTGGTGAGTAACCACGATCAACCTTTGCGTCCTTGAGAAGAAGACAAGAAAATATTTATACTTTTTCCTCATTTAAAAATGTTCTTTATGAAGATTGAAAGGCAAAATTGAAGTTGGATATCGAGGCTCAGTGATGTAGAAAGTCAAGGAGTTTAACGGGAAGCTTTCTCTGACAAAATAACTTACATAAAACAAAGTCATGTCAAACAAGAAGAACAAATGTTTCCATATAACTCCATCAGGTACTCGCTGCAATTACTGTACATTATAAATTATTTAAGTTAAGTCACAGCCCAATATGACAAATTTGCCTCAAGGGGCTTTACAATTTGCACAGCACACAACACCCACATAAGGAAACTCTCAGCCTCAAAATCTGGATGTGTTATTCACATAATTCTACTTCCTGAATGGTCTTCTGTATTTTAGTGATGATGTTAAACCATCTTTAAGGTGCCACATAGGTTGTTTCTAGGATGTGGTCATTTGTTTGATTCTTGATTGCATTTGTATTTATCTGTAATTAATTGTTTGGAAGTTGCAGTGGCAATTGATTATTTCACAGAAGTTGCAGCAGCATCTTTTCTCTTCCTCTTCACTTCCTCTTAACTTGCACTCCATGTTCCTGCACTGCACTCTGCAGACATCACACATCAATCAAGTAGTGTGGGTGGTACTGTGACATCTACATACTTTGTCAGACTAGATGCAGTATGATTAGCATCAATGTCATCTGAGACAATGGTAGTTGTCCTCCAAATTAAACAACAAAATAGGGCGTTTATTATGGCCAGAATCGTCTACATTGTCCCTGACGACATGGCAACATCCCGAAATCACTCAGAGTCAGTGCACTACATTTACCCTCCACCATATTATGCGAGTGTCCGAATGCCATTTAATAGCACCTTCAAAAATTTGACAATGGAACGAAAAAGTAGTGTCCATGTCATTCCTGCAATGCATTGCTTCACATTTTGAAAATGTGAAAACAAGGATTTTAAACCAAATTAGGAACTATGTTTCCTCAGGCCTGCATTCCCACAACACAGGTATGGTAATTCCCTAATGCACATAACATGTTGTTGCCCCCCTGTTTTCTCATCTATGAAAATGCTTGAAAGACAGGTGAAATGCTTTATTTTATTATTAAACCGAGTGAACATATGGCTGTGGGAACATACATGCTCCCATTTAAAGTATTGTTTGGAAGAACTACAAAGGCATACAAAGTAGTACCAGATGTAACAGCAGTCTGTTGGAGGTTTCTTGTCAATGGCGCTCTTTAGTTTGTTCATCAGGAAATGCTATAAAAGGCATCATTTTACTTTTGTCCATCTAAAGAGCTGCTGGACATGCAGCTGTGTCCCATTGCCACACTATGAAATAAATCTAAGCAGGTTTTGTAGTGTGAACTCTACTTTAATGAATGTTGATTGGTGCACGTAATTAGTATTAGTACATACAAAACAGAACAAGTTTTTTTGTATATGAATATTTGGTGCACACTCAATGTAAATGGGATTATCAGAATATTAGAAACACCTCTCACTATAAAATAATACAATTCACCAACACCACAATCTAAAGCCTTCAAAATGACCATAAAGTAAAAACATCTCCCTGAAACAGTTTAAACAAAAACTAACCTTTATGAAGGCAGGATTTCTTGCAGAGTGGCTGTATAAGATTGCATTCATTTTAGCTAGGTGCCAAATAACCTTACAATTGAGTGTAAATTAAACCCTTTTGAGTGATGTTTTTCATTTCAAATAGTTACATTTATCACATCACAGATCATAGAATACCCACTTCAACACTCATATTTAGATGAGAGAAATTTGTGGATGTGTTTTAAAGATCCATACAAACAATTTGTGCATCATCATAAAACTGATTTTAGGAGCAGAAATATTCCTGCAATATAAGGCGCCTCATATTATAGGAGTATTTCTGCCACTGCTGTGGAAAGTGTAGTTTACTGTGCCACGAATGGTGATAAAACTGATAGGGAAAAAAATGCAAACGGTTCCCTGAACATTGCAGAAAAGCAGTTTTGATTCAACATTTTCTTGACAGGTTTTAGAAGCTCTTGCCTCAGTAGCTTGATGCATAAATTCTCTCTCCTTCCATGCTTATGTCTCTGTCTTTGAACGTGCACACACACACACACACACACACACACACATCCTCCCACTCACTACTTCACACTTTCTGTCACTGACTTAATTTTCTCCATTGTCATACCTTTATATCCTCATATAACAAATGGTAGTAAGTGAAAAGCCAAGGGTCCAACAATAGCCAGGGGCCTGGTTGACATGAACAAACGAAAAGCCGGCCCCAAAAACAGCCCTTGGTTAAAAACAAATGGATAACCTCCTGGTGCCTGTTATATAATGTGCATACTAATGAAGCCTAACTAGTTACATGGATTTAACTCTAGGGGGACAGAGAAGACATGATACTGTTAAATACAGGTATAATGGTGCATGTTTTAATAATAATAAACAATAATACATGACCACAGGTAACTTGACTGAGGCGGCCAGCATACATCCCTGAGCTAACCTTATGCTAAAACGTTCGGTGTAACTCAAGCGCCAGAATTATTGCTCCATACATCAGAGTAAGTGGATTACCGGTAATGCACTAAGAGACATTTAACAGAACAAATGGAAGCAGAAAACAAGAAGGCTTGATACTAAAATATGAGCAAATATACTTATCAAGCAGAGGGAATTAGAAATAAAGGACTCACTCTAATATAAGCAGCAAGCTTTTAAGAAAGACCTGGTACCCTCTTAGGGGCTGGGTATGATTTAAAAAATGAGTATACCTGCATTGGGAGCTGTTACAGATTTTGAGATTTGGTCCAGCACCTGCTTTTTTGTACTCCAGATGTGCACGTCTACTACACACCTTTACTGAAGTCTACTAACCATTTATCTTACCTGAAGTATTGTTGTGTGGTGTGTCACTTCAGAAGACAAGGCAGTTCTTCAACCGCAAGTTTTTTCCATGTGTAAGCAAGTGTTTAATCATATTGCTAGTGTTTCTTTCCGTATATGCTTTTATCCGGCGTAACAGAAGAGTGTTTAGGTAGCATCTTGGCTGCTAAACTGCTAAGCGCGCTAACTCAAATTCAACGCGACTTCACCACCACAGACATCTTATTTTCCAGTTCTGGGTGCAAAAAGGATCGCTTGCAGGTATCGTTTGATGGGAGTCGTTTTTCGATGCTACTTGGTATTGATTGGTTTTGGTCGATACCTTAAAGTTATCGAGTACCAAGCCCTATACTCTCTGCAGTTAATCTAAATAAAGGCCCCTGCCACTATTTGAGGAAATACGTTACTTGAATTTGCTTTATTTCCAGTAGATTTTCTTTTCTTATCTCATTCAATTCAGTTGTCATTGATTCAATTTTTGTTGGTATTTGTTTATTTTGATCAAACACCTCTCCCTTGTCTTGTGTGCACCTTTCAAATTCCCTTTTCACCCCTCACATGTATGGTTTTCCACCATGCAACTATACCTACTCTGAACACTCACAAACAAAGCAGTATCAAAAATGCATCCTTGTGAGGTTAGTGCATGTTGGCAGTTGATTCAACACAATTAATCCCCAGTTTGCGTCAGCCCCCCACCACCCCTGACCCTCCACTCTACATTCCCCCTGAGGTTGCAGCGCAGCGTGGGTCCCAGCTGCATGGAAGCAAGCCTAAGTGCATCCCGCCATTGCCTCGGTAACCTCATGAGCCAAAAGCGTCTCTCGGTGCAGAGCATTTAGGATATACGTTGTGTTTACACAGAGAAAGAGCAATGTGGTGATTAAAAAAGAAGGGGAAAAGCACACACACACTCATATAGACGTGAACAGACAGCGCGGAAGATGACAACACTTCATTTGGAAATTCAAAAGCAGCATTCAGAGCGGAGAGATGTCGGAGCCCTGGTGACATTTTGCATTAATAATTCCTTTTATTTGATTATGCACTTTCAAAAAGTTGGCTCTTTTGATCAAAACTGTGTCAGGCTGTTCACAGGTGCGGCTGCGTCCTTGTAAGCGCTGTATTTCATGGAATGCCGTATGCCGCATTTGAAGAGTTCTGTTCCAAAAAATCTTTTAAATTCACTCTGGGGGAAACATGCATAAAAAGTTACCCTTCAATATTTTTAAAAACACAGACGATCCGGTTTGTAAATGTGTAATAACTTCCAGGGTCATGAGCCCTTATAAATAAATCAGTAGTTATTGCATGCCTTTAGTTGTTCATTTCACGGAGAGGCAGGTTTTTACGAGAAATTTGATGGTTCAAGTCCCGTCAAGTTAAAGACAAACATTGTCCTTGCAAGATGTCAAAATTCCCTTGAGCAACACATGAGAGGAGCTGCTTATTATCCAACAACAGGAGACACAAGGTCTGAATGTGTAACTACATGAATGTGGAGCAAAGCTTTACTTAGGGGGGAAAAGTGCACCTTTCTGCACCTTAGCCTTTCTTAAATTAAAGGTGCAAAGCTTCTGCATCATTAGACGGCACTGGCCTTGTAGCTTGTAAAATGCATAAATGCATATTTTCTTTTCAAATGTATAATTTCCTGGGCCCAAAAGTCTGAATTTTAGAAGAAATTCCACCTGCACATGAAGATAATAAATTACTTAGATTGTATTTTAGTAGTTTTAGCCATCATTTCTATTGATTATGATCAGCTGACGTCTTGGGACACAATAAATTCTGAGAAAGATGAGCAGCCAAGCAACAGGCCAATAGCTTTGTCATATGTAAAACATTTTATCTGGTTGTAAAACTATATGATCACACGTCTGAAATGTTGGCAATAGTCCCTCCTTGCACAGGAAAACTGTATGTACTGTATACTACAGGAACTACAGTAAGTCAAACGAGGAAGTCGGTCTGTAAACTGTGATGGATGATTACAATGGACAGTTTGGATAATAGTTGTCTCTGCCAAAAAAGGTTTGTCTAATGTGGAAGTTTGTTTAAAACCTGTCAGATTGTCTGATTGTTCATATTTCTTGCCACATATGCTAGGTTTTCTTCTTAAAGCAATGTTCAAAGATCTCAGAAACTTGGTAAATTGATATATTATTACAAACAAAACAAAAAAATCAGAATGTCTCTTTCATTAAATTTTTCTCAGCCAGTTGTGTGCATGTTTCTCTAGACCAGACTTTTGTGCCTTTCTAATCATCACTGTGTTGAAAAAATAAGAAAAAACCATTGAGGCAAACGTATCAAAACTGAAGAAATACGCAAGTCACACCAGTTCAAACTACTTTATTTGTCATTGCTACAAGAACAACGAGACAGCACAGCATCTCTAGAAAATAGGCAATACAAGTTAAGAAATTTGCAATACTACAATAAATAAATAAATAAATGAATAGATAGATGGCATCACACAGGACTGAAATCAATAAAGTGCAATAAAAATAAAAGTGTAAATGCAAAATCCTATTATATATGCAGTAATGCCCGTTTCTAATGGTGATTTACAGCTGCCGGTTGGAGGAAAAGAAGAGGGGAGGGAGGATGAGGAGGTTGGATTCCTTGACAGAATAATTCCTATGATGGGAAAAAAAAAGATTGGGAAGCACTGACTCCATCTCTGACTTTTCTCATTAATTTAACCAATGTCAGCCCAGGTGTATGGCAGACATCACTGAAATTGACTCGACTGAGGTGTCATTTACGGTGCCTCATTAAGTGTACGGACCTGAGGAGAAGCAGTGACTGAAATCTCATGAATTTGAATAAAACCCTCATATTAATACACTCAATAATCCTTTTTGTATGTATGACAGGATTCAGGAGTTATTTTAGTTTTTTAACCTGTGCTTTAACCCCCTTTGTTAACAGTTTATAAACTGCTTTATGAAGTAGTTTTTTTTTTACACAGTAAAGTCTAGTCAAGTAATTCTTGATCAGTAACAGATCAACTCAATAAAGCAACTGTACAGACAATTATTCTCGGGGCTGATGGAAATCTTATCAGTTTATCCCCAAGTCTCCTCAGAGTCACTGTATTCTTATTAACACATACTAAAGAAAGAAAGCAAACAATTATCAGACGATGAGCATGTTGATGATAAGCTACTTAGCAATCAGGGCCTCTTAATAAGTATTTATTGGAAGCTAATAGGCTATGGGCTCATGAATATGCAACCATTAGCAGATAATTGCTAATTAATTAGCTTTGCACACTCATCCAATTAGAGAAATATGAGGCCATTAAGGAATAGCCGATCGGTCGTTAGTGTCAAGTATGCAAATAAATGTTTACTCCTTAAGGGAAAATCTATCCATGGGAAATTGTGGAGTAGTGGTGGGAGTTTTTGTTCAACTTACGCTGAATAAAATATTTGATTGCCTTCCAGCCAAAACAAAACTGTAAGTATTTATTTTGGAGATATTCTGCTTCCTGTTCTCACCAGTTCACTATCTCAAATGATAGTGATAAATCAGTCCTTAAAAGCTAATTGCTGGGTTGACTCCTAGCTTGCAGTAATCATTAATCTGCTTTAATTTAATGGCAGTGTGTTCTGTTTTGTCTTCTTTTTTTCCTTCCTCTCAGTGGTGGATATCTCAATTTACAGTGCTGCTTTTCATCCACTCTCACAGGCAGCTCAGCGGTGGGTTGCTGCGTAACGCGGCACTGAACATTTAACAAAACCTGAATAGGAGCGACTCCTTCATCTTGCTCAAGCTGAGACAAAAATACTACTGAGCGCCGGCTGCTGAAAAAAAAAAAAGACAGAAGACGCAGTGAGAGAAAAAGTAAAAGCAGAGAGCTTGGTTCAGTGGAAATGTGACAGGAGAAGACAGACGGAGAAGTTTTTTAAGTTTCAGTGAACTACTTCGGTGCTATTGTTGAGCCCTGCAGCTGCAGTTATACTGTATGTCAAATTATCTGAATTCAGAAAAATGGGAGATAGGTGAAGTTTCTATGTTGTGTGCTCCCAATAGTTTGGTAGTTTAGTACAGTGTTATAGTTTGTTGAAATGTCTTTAAATATCAGCAATAGTGCAGTTTCTTCAGAAAGCCAAGAGTTACCTGCATTCACGCTTACCAAAAGTTTGTATTCTTTAGTTTCTTTCTTACTTTGATTTGTACTTATTTTCTTTATTTTTCACTTGCTGGTTTAATATAATGAAAATGGGAAATCTGCGCTGTATCAAGTGGGATTTGAAGGAAGTAGGACTTGCTGTCGTTTATCGTGGGACGACGACCTGAAATGAAAAACTTTGACTTAACTGGTTGGCAGCTTATCGTCTTTCTAGAGGTGTTTAAAGTCAGTCGGATTAAACAGCATTTGGAGCACATTTAACTTCAGTATCGTAACAATCAGAAATACCTTGGGAGGAATTTGATTTGAACGTTGAAAAGTGAGCGTGTCTTAAGTCTTACATACTGTATTCTGACTCATAATACGTCTCTATACTAATTCACAAATCCTTAATGAAAGTGTCAGAGAGCAAACATGGTGTATTCCATTTATGGGAAAAAAAGGACATTCACAATCACTCTTTTATGGTCCAGGGGAACATTTTATAGAATATGATGAATACAACAAACATGTTTGAATGGTGATTTTTCAATTTTGTAATAAACACAGGTCGAATTTGGACATTTGCATATACAAAAATGTGTATCAGTTGCACAAGAAAGATGCAATTTATTTCCATTTTAATATATTCAGAGTCACATTAGCAAATTCCACCCAGAAGAAATGTGTATAGGGTGTTTTTACAGCTCTCAAATGTAAAAAATTAGGTCAAATTTGACCCTGAACAGTATGTAAGAGTTAATGAATCTTAACTTTGTGTCACTAACAAGCTGAAGATTTACTGATGGGTCGATGTAATGATATAACTGGTTGAAATTGGTTAGTTCAGGCATATATAAGCATGTGAAAACATGATTGGATTTTGATATATAAGAATACAAATAAATGGATTTTTAGTTTTTTGGGGGAGGGGTTGGCATATATTGATAATTAGGTGCACAATATAACCAGGGATATGTTCTTAAAGACATTTTTCATTTTATCTCGACTATAAAGCTGCTGTTTCCTTCCTTATACTTGTGTAGCCACTCCATTGTAAGGTTCAAGTAACTATGGCTTTGCTTAATGTGTATAGTAAAACTGGAAAATAGTAAAACACAGAGATCTGAACTAAGATTTCTAGATGTTTTATCTGATTGTTGGTGCTCCAAACCTCTCCGAAGTGCTCTCTCTCATCATGATCAACAAGCTTTCTAGGATCCGTACCCAACATCCACTTCATTTTGAGTATCTGTGACAATATCTTTCCAGCTGACTGACTGAGCTATTGGTTAGATTTATACAAGTAATTGCAATGTTTATCTTCTGTTATGTTGACAAAGAAAACTCAATAACCTGGGTTGTCAAAGTAGAATGGAAATATTGTGTCTCCATACTAACCCGATGGTGACACACACACTCACACACAAAAACTCTTTTGGAGGTTGGAAAATGGATGTGCAGAACATTTTAAGTGTATTGTATGAGACTGCGTTCATTTATTAAATTATAGTGCACAAGGCTATACAGCACAGCCAGTAAAGTGACTGTTTATCGAACTGACTAGTTTAAATTGAGCAGTAACACAGTCGCCTCCGAGTGAAGGTCAGTGAAATAGTGTGTAAAAGAGACGGCAATGAAAGTTTTGGTCTCAAGGCAAAGCTCCCCATGCACACACAGTTTTACGACAGCAATTCATGTTCACATAGTTGAAAGGCAAAAGGACAATGCTAGACTTTCTTTTCTTCCAAAGAGAAGGCTGTCTCTGTGTGTGTGTGTGTGTGTGTGTGTGTGTGTGTGTGTGTGTGTGTGTGTGTGTGTGTGTGTGTGTGTGTGTGTGTGTGTGTGTGTGTGTGTGTGTGTGTGTGTGTGTGTGTGTGTGCGTTGGCTGACAAAGAGCTGTTTTATTCAGACACTTTTATTCAGTCGTCGACACCTTAAATTCATTAAAAATCATGGCAGAGTCCAGGCTGAGCTGAATAATAAGAAGTTCTAATCGATTTTTGGGGAGATCTGATGATGATTGGACCAGAAACTGGAGAAACATGGGTCATAAAGAAGAAGATAGTAACAACATATAGCAAAGAATCAAGAGACTAACCTGAGAAAAACCTCCCTAAAACTTATGTTATCATAAATTAATCAGAATCTGTCAAGTTTCAGTCATTACTATTCTGTATCAGGGCCTCAGTGCTGCTGGTTAACCGAATTCTACACTAAGAAGTATCTAAACCCATTCAGCAAGCCATCTGATTAACTACACTGGCAAGTTGCTGAGACAGTATTCCCAGTTGGCAAGTTGGATCAGGCACATTGTGGCTGTTTGTAATGTCAGCACATTTGGTCGTGTTCTGGCGTTTTAAGACCAAATGCAAGCCGGCACAGGTCTGTATGAGACTGCCAGATAGCTTAAGGATTTTGGGCAGCCAGAGTCGGACTGGTGACTATGATGCATCGCAAGTCTGGCATCATATAAATGGGACGATTGGGCCAAGACACTCTGGTTAAGTGGTTTACTTGAGGGATACTTTTTAGATTAATGTGCTCTTTTCTATCCCTCCATCCATCTATTTTCCACCACTTATCTGGCACCGGGTCACGGTAGCATCAGACTAAGTAAGGAAACTCAGACATCCTTCTCTCCAGCAACACCATCCAGCTCCTCCTCGGGGGATCCCAACATGTTCCCAGCCCAGAAGAGATATGTAATCCTTCCAGCATGTTCTGGGTCTGCCCCGAGGTTTCCTATCAGTTGGATGAGCCCAGAAAAACAACTCCAGAGGCATCTTAACCAGGTGCCCAAACCACCTCAGCTGGCCCCTTTCAATCAGAAGGAGACGCTTCCTCCGGATGTCCGAGCTCCTCATCCTATCTCTAAGGCTGAGCCCAGACAGTCTCCTCAGGAAACTCACCCCCCCCCCCCCCCTTCTCTTCTATCTATCCTTCTACGATTTTGGGTCAGTGACAAATAAGGGTTGGCAATATGAGCAATTTAAAAATATCTTTAAAAATAGTTTTAAAAGCAGCATCAGGTTTGTTAAAATGTACATTTGTTGGTTTTATGTAATTTGAAATGACATTTGCACCATTTTTTTTTAACCAAAAGTAAGACTGAATGCTCCTGAAAATGTCAAATGGTGTAACCACAAAAGAATGATTAATATTAAATATGTCATCCAGCTACAGTGTAAAAACATCAAATGAAAAGAAACATTTTTCGAGTATTTTTACATTTACATGTTAAAGCATTTTGTCAATATTGAGCACGACATATCCTAAATACAACCATTTTTTTCTAATAAGTTTTAACAAATGATGTAAAACTTAGTGTTGCATTGCTAAAAGTGAATTATTCCACATTTTAGTTCACATTTATTTTCCTTCATTTTCTGCTATTTTCAGATTTTTTTATGGAAAAAGTACTGGTTACACCATTTGACACTGGGTTACATCACGTCATTGACTCTTTTTATAGATTTGACATGCCACTATGTGAGGAATTTTATGTAATATCACATCACATTGTTCTTTTATTGGTGGAAAATAACACAGATCCAGTGAACATTGGTGCAATATATGTAATACATTCAGGACATGAAGCGTAGGTTGAAAAAGACACTGTCTGTCTTTATTGCTAAAAATCGCCAAAATCAGCCATTCTGAAAAGAGTTGAACTGATTTTGACTCCAATTCAGCACCACACACAAACATAAAAAACCTTCTTGATCAGTGATACTTTTAGTCATCTACTGATCACACAGGTATCATGTCATGCCATCATGTATCAAGCTACACCTGACAGCTTTCTTTTTTTTTTTTGGTGTCAGCCGCAATATAAATGCACGGCAGGTCTGACAGAAATACAGCCTACGAGAACAAAGTGATAAATCAACTGAGGATGTCCTAAAATTGGCAGAGAGCTCTGATAAAAATAGGAGCAGACTGATCACAATCGTCTGCACTCAGCAACACAACACAGCACACCTTCAGGAATCTAAACTGAAGCATACGAACAAAGCTTCAAACGAGGTTTAAATTAACCGAGGCGCTCCAATGTGACCTGGAAATTAAAAAAAAAAAACAATACAATCTGTCTTTTTTTTGTTCTTCTTTTCACTCGTTTTTCAAGTAGGGAGAGGAAGAATAAGGAGGAGGAGGACTGAAGATTCTCCTGTTCCACTGATGCAAATAAAAACCAAATAAATGTATTGTTTCATCAAAGCAATATGTAAATGACGGCACTCTCAGGATAGGGTTCCTAGAGGACTCGCTACAGTAGCACAGCTGAGTCGCTGAGGGTTTGCTGTTTATTTGTTTCTTTTTCTTCTTCTTCTTTTTTTTTTTCATCACCACTATTGTCTTCACGGAGGCTTGGCTGAGGCTGAATGAAAACGAACGCCCCGTAGTTCAGTCGTGGAAGGAAAAGTGGAAGATGAAATTTATGCCTTTAATTAAGAAAGTTGCACGGCCTTAGAGGGATGTTACTCGGTTCGAGTCACCTCGGGAGCTGGAGAGCTGCATGCTCCGTGTGCGTTGTGCTGATGTTTGTGTCGCTGGGGTCGACTGCATTCATTGTGGTCTTGGGTTGGTTTTCTTGGTGGGGGGGTGGGGGGTTTATTTTATTTTTCAGTAAAAAGAAAAATGGCAGAGAAAGAAAAGATCTTGCTTTGGAAATAATGTTTCTCATGAGCAGCGATGCCAGTACAGTAAAAAAAAACAAAAAAAAACAAATAGGGGAGTAAGACCAGCAAAGCAGAAAGAGATTAAAAGTAAAAGAAAAGCGAGAGTGAGAAAAAGACGACATAATGAGGAGAGTGGTGAGAGAAGGACAAGAATGAAAGTCAAAGAAACACATATAGAAATAAAGTAGGCTAGATACACACACAGAAATTGGTGCCATAATGAGAGAAACTCAAAATAAGAGAAAAATAGTTCAATGTTTACTGTGAGCTGCAGACTTCATGCTGAAAATGAAAGTAATAATGTGGAATATTGATGATGAGTAGTCTCGCAGTAATAATTCAGCCTACAGCTAAAGCTACAATGATTTCTATTTCTTATCTGCTGCTGTAGCTTCTCTTCTAAAAATAAAGAAAAAACTTCTTTGTGAAACAGGTGTTGTGTCAAGATTGTACTTCATTTTATTGTATTCGGCCACTTCAGATACTCCTGACACACAAAGCATACCACCCTTTATAAAGGTTACTACCTAGCATACTATAGTATGTTATTGGCTAGCATCCAACAGACACACAGAAACATTTGGGGTTGTGTTTGTCTTCACCTGATGTCTAATATTTTTCTTTTAGCTCTGGTTTTAGTCTTCACCAGCTTGTGAATACTTACTGAACTATCTGGCTCATTATCTGATAAATGTTCCTTTTGTTTGTTGCTAGTCGCTAACTGTGTCTATCTGCCATTTGAAGCTTTACAGGTATTGTAAGGTTAGTATCGTCTCCTCTTTTGTGCATAAAGATAATACTATATGTAACATTGTAAACCTGTTTATCTCATTAGGTAAATTTCGCATCTACAAAGCCAGAACATTAAAAACTACCCTTATCATTTGAATGACTCTTGATTGCTATAAAATATTATTTTGAGTCTTTATATTGTAATCAAAATCTACTCGGATTGCTGTCACTTGTCACTTTATTTTTTATTTATTTGTTTTTCTTTCTTTCTATTGAAACTATTAATGAACTGGAATGACGGAGAATGAATGAGGGGAAAAGGGTGGCGGTAAAGTAGGTTTATCAGCACTTGGGCTTGAATGTTGCAAGTAATACTGACTGAATTACACTGTCTCTCAACATAAGGACAAAATGTTACAAATATGTTGATACTGAACATAGCAGAGAAATGTTCTGAAACGCATCATGTGTTCTGTTTAATACAGAAAAACTCTGCTGTGACTTGAAGCACGGCATGTTTATTGACATTTAAGCGAAATGACGATCTTTCGCTAACGTTAACCAAAGTTGCGAGAGTCCCCCCCCCCCCCCCCCCCCCCCCCCCATCCACCACGACCTCGGCCCTCTGATATCAGTGCAATATATTAATGAGTGCTTCATTCAATATGAACATAATCCAGGCAGCGATTGCATTTGCCAACACAATTAAACTGGGAAAACAATCCAGTTGTATGTAAATGTAATTTCTAGGACACAGGGTTGAAATAAGGGTGAATTGTTGGTGAAACAATCCACTGTTCATCTGTTATTGGCCAAATGTGGACTTCATACTGTGGCTATAATAGTTTCAATCATTGTATTTTTTGTCTGTTTGGGGTTGTACTGATTATTGCATTTTGTCACTCTACTGTTGTTATATAGTCTTGTATGTTGGGACCTCGATGAAAACGAGATGGTGCATCATTATCCTATTGAATAAATATGAACTATGAGGTTGATGACAGCGCCGTGAGACTGAACAATACAGTAAATGTGCTGTTGAACCAAATCTTAGGGCGTACTCACACTAGGCCTGATTGCCTCGTACCATGCCTGAGCACGATCGCCACCCCTTCCCCCTCCCCCCATAACGATCGGGGCCCGAGCACGTCTACGTTTTTTTTTTCATGATGAAGAAAGCGTCCTCGCACAGCACAATGGAGCTCATAATTTTATCTACTTTTTGGCTTATTTGGACTGTGACACACACTCCTCACACATGCCTTATAGAGCCTTATCAATTATGCAACGCAGCGATTTAATGGGACAGTCGCATCATTGATTCAGCATGATTAGCATTCGTCATGATTAGCAATCACAAACTAGTCAAATGTAAAAATATTTAAGCGTCTCTACCTGTTTAATTCTCCATCACAACTCACAGCTCTCTTTTTACGTGATTATACAGCACAGTATGTTTTTCACCTTTTTCCTCAACTTGATTATAAACCTGAAAGCTCATTTTGCTCCAACTGGAAGATTTTAAATGAATTCATAACTATAAAAAATATCAATCAATCTTTATTTGTATAGCGCCAAATCACAACAAAGTCATCTCAAGTCAAGGCACTTTACACATAGAGCAGGTCTAAACCGTACTCTTCAGGTTTAATTATCAAGATATCACCAACCTTTGTGATGTTGTATTCGTGTGCGTGTGTGTGTTTTCTGTTCATTTGTTTGCTGTGTTTGACATTGACGTACAGTAGAATGGCTTTTTGAAAAAAGCAAGAAAAAAACTGAAACGTCAATAGAGCCGTTTGAACTGAAGTGACACACAAACAAAGATGAAACAGAAAAAGATCTACATAATTATATCTTATCATATCTTACACCATTTATAAGTGTCATAACTTTTGTTGTATCTACTAATTCAGCGCTCCAAAGAAATAAAGAGAGACCTTGAGAGTATGGACAAGACTCTTCCATTTTTTAAAAGGTTTCTATTTATTAAATTGATCTTTGTTCCTAATTGTATGTATGTATGCTGTGCCAAAGAAATGTGGAGAGGGAGACAAAAAGCGAGCGAGAGATAGACAGACATGATGATCTCATCAGGAATGATCTCATCTGTGTGTTGCCGTTGAGAGTTTGTGTGTGTGTGTGTGTGTGTGTGTGTGTGTGTGTGTGTGTGTGTGTGTGTGTGTGTGTGTGTGTGTGTGTGTGTGACTGGGTGACTCCTGGGGGCGGGGGGGGGGGGGGGGGGGGAGTTGGGAGTTAGTGAAGGGGCGGGGGATTGCCCTCTCTCTTGTCTTTCCTCTGCAGCTCTGCCCCCCCACACTGAGCTTTTGTGTCTGACTTTGATCCGGCGCTGTTGCCAACATCAAAAAGTCCTCTGTCACTGGGAGCAACGTGCCTTATAGTCAGAGAAAAGGTGTGTGTGTGTGTGTGTGTGTGTGTGTGTGTGTGTGTGTGTGTGTGTGTGTGTGTGTGTCGTTCAGTAGCACCATCACTCACACAGGACAAGTCGGGGTATTACGGTTATTCCAAGGTGAAGGAATTAAAAATGCGATCTTAATAATGAAAGTAAATGATTGGGAGAGATAAGAAAAGAAAGCTGCTCGACTTTAGAGACAATATGAACAAATAACATCAAATCTGAAGATGTGTTACACTTCTACTGACAATAAGAATAGGAAAAAAAGAGGGATGAAGCCAGCAAAAGTGTTGCTTTATGTCATTTTACTACAAGTTGAGTTGTTTTCATAGTTTTGGATATTGTAGTTATTCTTCTTTCTTTAGTTACTGCTGAGGTTTGGAAACATGTCAACATTACTATAAGGAAGCCAAATGTGGTGAGAAACACAAGCAATGAGACCATCAGGTTGTACATTTGTTAACAGCAGGATGAGGATACATGATGTTTTTTGTCAAGAGAAGAACAACCGTGCAAAACTGTGAACTACATTCAGTTACAATTTTGTTTTTGTTTTTTTGTGTCTGTTTTTTTTACAATCTCAGTTTTTGCAATATCTGCACATCCAACCCAGTCTGCTGCTCCCAAGAAATAAAATGAAAAAATGCATTTTGACAACAAAAAGTACAAGATTGTGGTTTCGGTTAAATGTCAGTACAGTACATGCTGACTTTTTCTATGTTTAAACCAAAACCACAATCTTTCCACTAACTTAAAAAACACGCTCAGTAAGTGCATAAGACATTAAATAAATGCGTCTTCATTCCACATCACGCGGATTAAAAATGTAATTCAGGTAGCAAAATGTTTCTCTCGATATCCTGACTGGCTGCTGTTAATACACTTCAGAGTTGGCGAATGGCAGCGAGGGTAAAGTTAGAACAAGATTGTGGTTAAGGCAAATAAACTGTGGTTAAGGCATGGTTAGAGTTACGCAACAATAACATTTGGTTATATTTAGGGAAAAATTCGACAGTCACAGCTAATGAGAAGGCAAACAATAAGCTGGCCTGTGATAGGATGCTGACTCTGGTCCTTTGTCTGAAAAGCAGAAGTGACACAGTGGACGTTGGCGTTGAATATAAATAACTGCACAGGTAATTGTATTATAGTAATAAGCTGATTGCTTCACCGTTTTTTTTAACAATACTAGTGTGGAGAGGTGTCAAATCTGGTTTCAGAGCGAATCATTTGATCCCTTGTTCATTATTATTATTATTATCATGGCACATGTTTAATGATGGAAATACACAGCATCAAAGACAAAAGGTGAGTGTTAGCTGCCGATGGAGAGGAGGAGAGCAAACCCACTCAAAACAAAAGGTTCCTTTCAGGGCAGAGAACCCATAATTGCATGATTTTTATTGATTCTGCACAACATAATGAGCTGTGATGAAACTGAGGACTTAAGACTGGTGATATTTGTGTTGACACAGCGAGCCAGGAAAAAACTTCACAGACTTCACACAGATTTGCTCGGCTGTTTCAAGCCGCAAAAAACAATTATGATTTTATTTGCTTCTGCACGACGTAACGAGACTAAGGATTTTTCAAACAGTTGCTCTTGTGACGGCAGCAAAGCCTTGCAGAAATACCTAGAAACAATCTCTTTTCTGTTTCCTGCTGCAGCTTTTAGACGACGACGCCTGCAACTAAACAGCAGCCTTTGTTTACAAGCTCATTTCATCGTGACAAGAGAGGGTTTTTTTTTTTTCTTGTTCTTTGCATCAATGCAGAATGGAGCAGGAAGAAAAAATCAAGGACGTTTGTCAGAAACATTTCTTATGTCGTTTTGCGTGTGAACAGTTGAAGCTGACTTCCATCAACACAGAGAGGGATAAGACTCTTCAAACATTCACTCCTGAAGAAGAAGAAATTATGGCTCTGCTGCAACCTTTCATCATCTTGGAATTAGACGTACTTGAATACATGTGGAAGGGTGATCAATAGACATTATTAGAAGTGTGATTTTAATCTGTACAGTTTTATTTATCTTAACCCAGGTATGGATTAGCTTAAACTGGGAACAGATATGAAGATTATTAAAACCTATAAAAGACAAGACCCTGCAGGAAATGCACGACTCCGTACATGCACACTCGGAGAGATACTAATAACATTTTTCATTGAGTTTGCATCTGAAATCTGCATGTTTTCTGATCCTGACGCTTCAAGTGAAGGAGAGCTCATTGATGCTGTCAGCAGTGGGATTTTTATGAGATGACTAAACTCAGAAAGAAAGAAAAATAACTCAGTGATCTTGATTACAAAACACTTTCATTGGCCGCAGATGAACTCCTGAGAAAAATGATATAATCTTCAGCGTGTATTTGATTTTTAATTAATTAGAAAGGAATAAACACATTCAAGGGAAACGACACAGAGATTAGGTGATATAATGACTCCACATCTGGTGGAGAAAGAACAAGAGAGAGAGAGAGAGAGAGAGAGAGAAGGAGAGCAGCAAGTTCAGACCGGAGCAGGTGCTGATGTGAATGTTATATAAGTGAAGGTGATGTGAGGTAAATGCAGTCAAACACACACATACACACACTCAAATTCAAGTTTGATGAGCAAACCAAAACTCCCTGTCCACAATTAGTTTGTGTTACAGTAGCCAGACTCTAATTTAGATCCTAATCGATTACCTTTTCTTTTCAAATAATAAGGTTTTAAGCAATATGTCTTTTTTTTAATGCAAATTTCCTAAGCCTTCCTTCCTTATGGCTCTTGTAAATCCTGTCTGCGCTATGCTTATGCCAGGTCTGCAGAGCCTGAGGATTTTCCCTGCAACACTGACTAATCATTTTTAAGTCTGAACAGTCAGAGTGAAAAACTAACTCACTGGACTAATGAGTAAATACAGAGATCTGGTGCAAGGCAAACCCTCAAAAATCCTGAAGGAACACAAAACCTCTGTTTGTCGGTAGGCTCAAGCAGTATCTATTTTTCATACTTTCCTGATATTTTACCAGTTGTACGGTAATAATTCGGTATTTAAAAGCTGAGCTGCTGGCGATAAGAGTCATTGTAGTACGTATGATACCATATTGTCTAGAAGATATGTGCAGATCAGGATTTTTTTTAATACCCGTGTTATATCGAACTCAGTTCCCCCATCGAGATGTGTTTCCCCTTAGTACCGCCAACATCCAAACAGCAAAGGACAAGCACATTCACAAAAAAGCTGACCTCCGTGATGCTGTGCTCTAACCAATGAGGTACTACAGAGAACCTTAAAGCTAATTTTACTTAGTGACTTTCATCTATAGATAGTATTGTAAAAGTGAAAGACTGTTTAGAGGACTTTTAAATAGTGAAAGTGGGGTAACAGAGCCCATATTTATGTGTTTTTTATGTCATTATTAACACAACCAATGTGATGCCCCTGTGGGTTCATGTGTGGGTGGGGTTAACATGCCTCTCCTTTGCAGGTGAAGGCTAATTGCAGTAACTCAGGGCACCTGTAGCTTAAATGTGACTCCTTCTCCATTCATGGGTAGGCTGTGCGAGAGCTCAGACCTCCTGGTTAACCTTCTCCCCTCTGCTTCTTCCCTCAAGTCCCATCTTTGATTTGGTTTTGGTTTCCAAAGATGCAGTTTTGGTTGTAGTTATTTTGCTTTCCGCACCTTTACAACACCCTCACACACAAACACACCCATATTCACCCATCCATCACCCAGCTCATACATTACTGATATCACTGATGTCCACACTTCATAAGTTTAAGTAATCTGATTTGGCATTATTTTGATTTGGTTTAGGATTAAATGCATGTATTTTGTTAATCGACTGCCATGGTGTGTCTCCCTTTTGTTGTGGCCACTTGAGCCAGATTAAAACACCAATTACTGTTATTTCCATCAAAAAACACTATACTAGTTTTCTATTGTAGACTTGGGGTGGCTGTGGATCAGGAGATACAGCGGTCGTCTACCAATCAGAAGTCCAATCCGCACGTCGATGTGTCCTTTGGCAAGATACTTAACCCCAAATTGTTAAACCAACGGTGTGTGAATGTGTGTGAATGGTTAGTCTCCCTCCTGCATGGGTAGCTTGGCACTCTGTGTGGTAGACCTGCCATCAGTGTATGAATGTGTGTGAATAAATGAATGTGACATGTAGTGTAAAAGACTAGAAAAGCGCTATGTAAGT
Source organism: Scomber scombrus (assembly GCF_963691925.1). Classification (NCBI taxonomy): domain Eukaryota; kingdom Metazoa; phylum Chordata; class Actinopteri; order Scombriformes; family Scombridae; genus Scomber; species Scomber scombrus. The sequence continues at coordinate 24,108,082 of NC_084980.1, forward strand.
AAAAAACACATTTACCATTCTACATGATATGCACACACAGTCACAGTAACTATAGTCTACATTAGAGCTCTAGATGTGCAAATATGGTTTTGTGTTAATCACTTTATCCCAATTAAGAAAAACAGATTTTTGATCATTCAAGAAATCTGGTTACTAGTCAACTAACTTTATTCCCTGTAAAGAAAAAATCTTACTGATGTGAACTGGATAGAACCAAGATATCAAGTGAAATGGAAATCTTGTCAGTCCTTCATGGTAAAGTAACTTTTTATGCTAATTTCCTGTAATTTATTTGAAAACAGGCTATAAAATAAAAACAAGATCTTTATATAACACAACATGTCTAGTGCAAACAAGTTGAGGAAATGTAATGAACAAAATCTGCAAGTTCACTTTAAATTCCAAATAATATAGTGGTTGCAAAGCTGACAGCATAAATGTGTGGTACCTAATTTTATATTCCAACACTTGCACTGTATTCTGGCTGAGAAAAAGTCTTCATAAATTGTTTGTATGAAGCTCAAAGAAGTAGAAAATGGAATCACCAGCCCTAAGCTGAGAGTAATGCCAACCTCTATACCATTAAATCAGTGAAAGAACTACATTCAGTATAAGGAGGGAAAATAGGGGAAAATAGAATGAAGTGGTTTAGGACAGAGTGATTTGGAAAGCTTGCTGCCAGTTTTGAACAAATTAAAAAGAAGTTCAGTCTAATCTGAATGACACAGTGTCGTATTTTACGTCATTACTCAATGATTTAATTTATAGTTTAATACATTCAGACCAAAATGCCTGTGAAAATCAAGACCAAACATAATAAAGTGCCCTCTGGGTTTGTAAAAGAAGCTATTTCAGGTAACATTTTACATGTTCTGCAGTTATACATTATGCATTTTATCATAGTGTGCCTTGTGGCTGAGTGGTGTACAAGATGGTGGCAGATGTATAGGAGAAAAGAAGGGTCAGTTAAGGTCTCGCCTTGGCATTGGAGCAATGCATCACGGGATGGATACACAGCTCTAGCATTATTAACTTGTAACTGCGTTGCCTCAGAGGCAGACAGAGGACTGTTTCTCCCTGTGTGGAAGCTCATGTCACTTCACATCCTAACACTTGTCTCTTTACACTCTCATGGCCTCGGGCTGGAGACTTCAGACTGAGCAGACACAGCCGTGTGTGTGTGTATGTGTGTGATTAGAATAGTGAATGAGGTCAATAGCAGTGCACACCTGACCTCCCTTCAGCTGAGCCTTGTATAAATATCATGGTACCCTTTACTGTTATATAATGCAAAATGACTGACTGTAGTTATTACACCAGTCCACCAGGGACATCTAGGACTGTGCTTGCTTTTTTTCATATTTTTCTCCAGGACTCGTACGTCATTTTCTCCCTGATATATGTTTACGCCGCAGGCGATACAACCACCAAGTCAACCAAAACAAGACTGGAATTCGAGGTGCAGGGACTGTATTTCAGGAATTTTTAAAACAGGAAAGTGAGACCAAAAATATTTATGATATTTTAGATTTAGCTACATACAGTACTGTATGTCAGCAAGTGGCCAAGGCTTAAGTGGGTTAATAAAGACCAAGTTGTACATTCCCTGATTGTTTGTGTCAGTTGGTTCTTTACCTCTGCGGGGATTTAGCCTTGTTGGGTATTATCCCTCCCTATTATACCATATCATTTCAGTCCTAGGTTTAAGCTTCATTAAAAATCTGTATGCAAATCCTTCTGAACTGTTGGTAAGATACTATCAGTCTATATTACTTGTTAACAGGAATATATCATGCACATTTCCTTGTCTATATTGTTATCCTGGGGCTAAACTGGAATATCTTTGCATGATTTATTTGCATGATTATTTTCATCCTACTGGTCCTTTTTGCTGCCCCTCTGTTTGAAACAGCTCAGCCAGCATGTCCATGTGGGCAGGCTACGTGGCTACTGAGTGGGCATGGGCTTGAACTGGGCACATTTTGCGGGTCCCACATGGTTTCAGTAACATGGGCCCCAGATGTGAAGCCCATGTGGGCTGACTGTATGAGCCCCAGAAGGGATGTAAGTGGGCTTAGCGGGCATGGGCATAAACTGGGCAAATTGTATGGGCCCTACATGTGTAACTCACCCAGTTGGGCCCCCTTGAAACCCACTCAGAACCCATTTGAAGCCCATACGGGCAAACACAGGTGGGGCCACCATGGAAACTGTGGAAAAACCCACGTAGGACCCATATTGCAGCCCAAGTTTAACCCTTATGGGGCCCACATGGACATGCTGGCTGCTTTCTCTTTAAGCCCCCCTCCAGGTTAACCCACTGTGTTCTGGCTCACTTTTGGACTCTCGCTCGCAACAAATTTCCAGCAGCTCTGGAGGCTACGTAAACAGAATAAAAGTAGGCTTTCCCTACTTTTTCGTGTTCTTTACTCAACATGAAAACTTCTTAAATACATCTATACCTGATGAAACCTGAATCTGATCCGAAAAATGCGAGTGGACAACATGAACAAGCTATGAAACAACTGTAGTGACAAAAGCTACAAAATAGACAGCCTTTTGTGGGCATGCATGAACAACCTGATGTCATGAGGAAGAAATAGAGGTACCTTTGTGAAGAAAGCCTTCAGAACAGGCTTTTGACTTGAGTGAAGGTGGAAATCATAAATTACTTTACAGATTTTAATTGGTTTAGTACAAAGAATTGTCGCTGCTGAGTTGATAACTACAAAGTTGCAGCGGTCTGTTACAGGTTTAAACATTTATTATGTTCAGTAAATCAACTGTACATTAACTGTACACTAACAGGCAACAGATGCACTGAATAGGTCTGTGGGAGTGAGTTCAGTACAGATTCAGACTTACCTCAGAACTCACCAACAACTCTTTCTCTTATTTGAAACTGTTAAGTTAAAAAAAAAACCTTCAGCTTTAATTTTCGCATCAATTTGTGCTGCCCCGGGCAAATTTGTGTCTAATTATGTCTTCCATGACTTTGTATGCAAGCGCACTGCCTCTGAAATTCACTTAGCATTCTGTCTGAACCAACAATAAAGCAAAAAATCTACAGATTCTGTCAATAACACTGATTCAGTGCTCATTTCTCATCAACACTCAGTTGGGTCAGAAATGTGAACTCCTACATTTTTCATGAATTAAATTACTTTACACCTAGGAAAGACCATAAACCTTGAATTCAATTTAAAACATGAAAAAGGGGTTGTGTAATTTTTTTATCCAACAGCATTATTATCTTTTGTAAATCAGCTCATGTCCTGCACTGTCTATTCAGATTGTGTGGTGTCTTGTTGTTCTTGGTTTGTATTTTCTGTAAGTTATCGTCTCTTCAACAAGGACACAATAAAATAAAAGACAGTCCTGTGCATTTGTTTACATTTGTTATGCTGACTGAAGTTACTTTAACTCTTGACACTAGATCATATCACTGGAGATATCACATCCCTTTTATCTTAAGCTCAGTAAAGAGGCGACCCCCCCCCCCACACACACACACACACACACACACACATACACACCAGCCCAAAGCCAAATATATGTTCCAACACGGAAAGTGCAAAGAAGCCCTAATTTAAAGTGGAAAAAGTGGGGGAGGGGATTGGACTTCAAGGCTGTCTTAGCTTTCCCATTCACTCCTGTTGGCAGCTAACAGGCCGAAGTAATTGGGATGTGGATAAGACAGTGATCAAACGAAAGCTTCACACCTCCATCACACTTAATGAAAGCTCAACAAGCAAACACAGAACTGCCAGGCGCTTTGTAGTCTCACGCCTGCAAGAGTATATGTGCTTCTACATGCTTGTGTTTGTCTCTGCCTATATTAGTGTTTGTGTGTGAGTGTGTCGTCTCATATCCACTGTGATTGCTTGTGTTATTTTTAAGGCAATTATTTTGTTTTTTTGGTGGCGTCAGTCAATCTTGCATTATCCAGACTGACACGGAGCGCATTCAGATAAGTCATCTAATGGCACAGAAATAATAAGTCAACACTGAGACAAATTTTTAGATTTCTCCTTGTGTGTGTTTGCTCAGTTGGCTTAGTTTTTTTCAGGCAATGTAATGCCTCGGGGATATCCAATTCAATTATCTACAAAATTATAGAGGAAAACAAAATTCACAATGTGTGATTTTCATGGTAAAGTAATTATTTTTGTCTCTCGGGACTTTAGACAAAGAACAGATTCCTCAGCAACGGTCTAACACTTGTACCGCTGCTGTCTTCCTGTCTGTCTGTGTGGGTTTTTGGAGAGATTGGAAGTAGATGTAGTAAATGGAGTTGAAAACATTGTTGACAGTGGATTATCCTAATCTTCTTTAGTAGCAGGCACGCTGGGTTAGAGACTACCAGACCAAAACTGGTCACATCTTTAACTGGGAGGTGGTCCAAATCATTGGACCAGAGAGTGATGAAGGTGAAGAGGGATAAACAGTACTGAGATACTAAGATATATGTTATGTTAAGCAATACAGTCAATTATTAAAAATGGGGTTACAAATTCACTATTCTGTACACATTTTTGTGTTATGGCAATATGAAAGAGTTTCAAAAGATGAGTTCTCAGCTAATTTTTACAAAAACACTGGTTTATATGTTGTAGTCTATGTAATATAATGTTTATAATCTAATATGTATACACTGTACAGGCTCCCCACTGACTTAAAAGTGTGCAAAGATGTGTAACAATATAGTTTTGTGACAGAACTTTCCCTTCAGGAAGCTACACTGTAAAAAACAATTCCTGGGTAAAAAAAACTGATAGCTGTGTTTGCCAGAATAATTCTGTAAAAAAATACGGCAACACTGTAATCATCTTTACAGAACAACCTGTAAAATTAAGAGTTGGAAATGTATAAAGTTACATTTTAATCCAATAAATTCAACATTGGATTTCTGATGAATTAGCATGACAATTATGTTATTAAACCAATTCACATCAAAAATTCATACTGCTTTTCCTCTCTAGAGGGACGCAGGGGGGCTGGAGCCAATCCCAGCTGTCATTGGGCTAGAGGCGGGTTACAGCCTGGACAGGTCACCAGTCCATCACAGAGAGTATGGATATAGAGTAGACAGACAACCATTCACATTCACAGCTACAGGCAATTTAGACTGACTAATTAACCTAAACTGCATGTTTTTGTTCTGTGGGAGGAAACCGGAGTACATACAAACACCACACAGAAGGGTACCAGCCAGCCGGCGGGTTCAAACCCAGAGCCCTCTTGCTGTGAGGTGACAGTGTTAACCACTGCACCACCGTGCCACCTGATCTTTTTTGTCTATTATTGTACCCAGAATCTCATTTCACTGAAAACTACCAAACAACATTATAAAGCTGCAAAAGCCTCAATACAAGACATTTTATGCCACAATTTAAGTCGTTTTACAGATTTTTTTTCCCGTAACTTCCCCTTAAAATCTATAAATAATGTTATTTTAACATTATCATGTTGTCATTTAAACTGCATTATATTGCTTTTTGTATTATGTTTTTTTCTACAGTAATAAGTCATTTCTACAAATAAATATGGTTTTTAACATGTTCTTCCTTTAAATGAACAGTTATGTTTGGTTTAGTATTTTACAAAATATTATTGTAAAGTAAACAATACTCTATTGTATTTCCATTTACAGGTTTTTGATTTTACAGCGTTAACAGTGTTAATTCTACAGACATTTTTTTTACAGTGTAGTTAGCAAACTAGCTAATCTAGCAAGGTAATGTTATCTTTCTACTAGGCAGCGAACCTATGCGCTCATTGTTTGTAGATGTTCGTGGCACATTTCCCTAAAGGGTATCTCCGTTTGCTATCTATGTGGATGACATCAGCTTGCAAGCACCTTTCTCTAATTAGAAACCCAGGCACACTGGCAGTATATCTCTCCTTCTCCTGCCCTGCTTCATCAACCAACCAATTACTCTTAGGATACTAAACATCACCACAAGAGAATGTGTGTGGGGGTCCAGTAGTCAACTCAATACAATGCTTTGATCCCACTGTATATCTTCTTCTTCCTTTCCAGATGAAAACTCCCGGCCAGCTGTGTGGACTGAGAGTCGTGGCAGGGAATTTAAAAACAGGCATCCTTGGTTAGAGTGGTTAGACAGAAAGTTAGGTAAATAACAGGCAACACCCATAAACCACTTCAGAGCACTCATGGAGAAGATCCATAATCTCTACAGTCAGTCCAATCAAAATTTACGGGAACTTCTGGAAGCAGCACAAGAAGTGGGTTCACAAGTCCTGAAAATTGGCTGAGTTTTAAATACACGATGGATGGCCAGCAACTTCTATGCTGTAAAGGCTGTGTGGAGGTCATAAAAAGAACTGAACACTTTGAAAATGGTGCGGAAGACAAAATAAGAAACAACAAGGAGAGACAAACTTCATATGCAAAGCAAACCTTGGACTCATGTACAATGCACTTTCTGAACTTGCAAACCTGTCTCAACAACTCCAGGCCCATTCAATCACACATCTGAGATCAGAACAGCTACTGAAGCGTACCATCCAAGTGCTGGCAGCATTCAAAGACTCTCCAGGAGAGAAATCAGAGGAGGCATTGAAAGCACAAGCTTCGGGACATTTTGGATCAGTTTCCCTGGAGTCAAATGCAAATCTAACACCAATCAATGCAAAGCACTTCCTACAAAGTGTGATCAACCACATGAAGAAGTGCCTCTCATTTGAAGGTGAAATGCTTCATGATCTCAGCATTCTGAACACAAGCAACTAGCCATCAGCACCTGGCATACAGCACGGTGAGTCACAAGTTCAATATTTATGAAGACCAAGCAGTTATTGGTGTAAGAAATTTCCTTGAGCACCCACACAGTGAGCCTGAAAGCTTAAAACTACTCATAACAATACATGCAGAATCCTCCCTTCCAGCACGGCTGAGTGTGAAAGGGGTGTCAAGTCTTGTGAACAGTGTATACACTATACCAGGCATGTCCAAACGATTCCATAAAGGGCTGTGTGTCTGCAGGTTTTAGCATACAATCCAACCAATCATGTTTGATAACTGAGATCAGTTGATTAAATGATTCAAGCCTGGCATGCTCCTGCTTGGTTGGAATGAAAACCCGCAGCCACATTATGGCCCTTTATGGAATAGTTTGGACATCCCTGGTATACACTGACAAGAGATCGACAATGTTTTTGTCCAGCGTAAATCATTCGATGATGACCAGCATCAATGGGCCCCCTTGTAAGTCTTTCCAAGCCATGGAAGTACATAATAAGAGTGGTAGAGCAATAAGATTGCTCTACCACTCAAGCAAAGAGGCAGAATACACCTAAGATGCCTGAGTACACACATATTTGGAAAACTTTGTAAGCTACCAGGCTAGTTACCCCCCAGCCACCATTATGCTACTTCTATGTAGGGACCCAACAACTTCCCTTCTTACTTCAACCCTCTGGACACTATGCTGCTGCTCTGTTGCGATCCCATGCCTCCCCTTCTTACCTCACCCCAAGGAAACTGCCAACAAACACAAGAAATTGGACAAGGTGGACCAAGAACTGGGCACTCTGTAAGTGTACTATCCTTTATTCCAGAGTTTGTGGGCTAACACACAGTGAACGCAGCATGCATAATCCAATGATGTTGGTACATGCCTTTTCAAACTTTATTTATTAAGGAGATCTGTCTCTTAAACTTATTTGTCTTGAAGCAGTTCTTGGATGATCTTCACTGCATTGAATCTGTTACACAGCCTAAATTTGACAGTGGTTTGGAAGATAAGTGAACAGACTGTTTTAATTCCCTTTCCCTTTCCTCTTTGCATGTTTTTCTCACTCTCATCCAGACCACGATTCGGAAGCCCAAAGATCTATCATTGTGATGAACCCAACTGTGAGGAGCACTATTGACTGTCAAAGCAGTGAATGACTGTCTCCTCCAGCCATGCAAAATCACCAGGGATGGCGATTAACACTTAAACAGTAGAAAGTCAGTCCAAACTGTTTAAATCTCCCCAGCTGTAAATGTCATTGGCTATTATAGTCATGTGTTGCTTTTAATAAACTGTTGACATACCCCGTCTTTCAAAACGCTCTCAATTAAGTGTGGATGCATGAACTGTAAGCGTAAGTGAGTGTGATGGTGCTTATGGGGTGTCGCTCAAGGATGGGAGGGAATCATCACAGTATACCAGTGCCAATAAAACTAGACTACACCATTGGTTCAAAAGCCTCAAATGTAAAAGTGAGAGAGGCAAAAAAAAAAAACGGTGCTGGATTATCTCTTTTTCATGTGTTTCATGTGTTGTAGCTCTTGACTCATGTGACCTGCGTCTCTCGGCAGCACAGCTCCATCAGCGCTGCTCCAGAGGGAGTAAAGACTGTAATAACCAGTGTGAAGTCACAGCTGCCACACTAAATATATATATATATATATATATATATATATATATATGTATGTGTCAGTATAAGTGGCTGCTTGCCTGTTTGTGTGTTTTCTGTACCTATTTGTGTATATGTTTGTCAGTGTATGTCTGATCCCTCACTTAGACGACACGGAAAGAGGCTTCTGTCACGCACAGCTCAGGCATTAACTCTTTGCTGCTGCACTGCACAGCCAGCTGTTTCTCAACTTGCTCTCAGTGTCAACATGTGCTCGAGTGTCACATACTGTCAGTGCTGAAAAGGTTACTTATGAAATATAATAGGTTACAGATTACAAGTTACCCTTTTAAAAATGCAAGAAGTAATTAACTTTTTTAATCACTTAATCAAGGTAATGTAACTTATTGCATTTGATTACTTTTCAAAGAAATGATTTCAACTGGGCATTAGAGCTGAAAAGTCAAAAAATATTAATTATAATTCGGGCAGTGCAAACTTCACAACAGCACTCAACATTGATTAGTGTCAAATTTTTATTAAAAGTTCCTCAATATGACTTGAATTAAAATTGGAATTTGTTGATTTTAAAGCACAACCACCAAAACAAATCATAAGTATGTAGATCAGACAGCAGTAAAGGAAAAATGAAACCATAACCTCAAACCAAGGCCACATTTACTCCTGCTGAGTGGTGATTGAACTATCAACAGGACTGTTCACAAGATTTTGACACAGGTTTCTGAATGACTCTTTTGCAATACTTATTTTTTATTTACAGAACATTCTGAGGTCATATTCAGATTCACAACAAATAATAGTCTTTGCAAAGCTTGTAAAATGTTGATTTAACTAAAGGAAAATGACAAAAGATAAGATGCCAAGCAACACAATGAATGTTATATTCGACAGATAAGCTTTATACTGGATGTAATCACCAATATTTTGATTAGTAATTGTAACAGATTACATTTATTTTGTGATGTAATTACCTTTACATTTAATTGGTTACTCACTGCATAATCTCGCTCCTGCAGTACCAGTCTGAGGAGGAAGCAATGAGGAATATATCACAATAAGCTCCAATGATGAATTAGATGAGTAGTTCTGAGATATCTGTAAAATGTGAGACCCATTAAATTGATTTGTTGCATGAAATCAAAGTTCACCGTTGGATTATTTTTCTTAAAGGATATAAACATGTCGCATGTGAAACAATATATAGTTTTCTTATAATTAGGCATCCTGTTGACCATGGGATCACAATTATTTCATCATGTAAACAAAAGATTAACTGTGATATGGTGACACGCAGGACACAACTGATCATTTTAGTTTCACTCCTGTAGTGTTTCTGCACTGCAAAGGAAGACGACATTCCCCATATGTTCAGTTACTTACTGCCTCTCTCCTCCTCCCTGAAAAGGCTAGACATGTTGAGAGTGAGAACAGACTGTGTCGGCAAACAGGCAGTTAGGGACTAGCTGGGGAACATAGTGGAGCATTTAGTAGCTAAAGAGCCAGATATTTCCCTCAGGAATTGGTAGAGAGCAAAAACAGAGTTAAAAGAGAGTGAATATTTGACTTGCATTTACCAGATGGACAGAAACTCGACTTTAAATGAATGATAATGTTGCTCTGTAACTGCCAGATGTGTAAATAAGCAAAAGATTCCTAACAAGATCGACGTATCAACTTTAAAGATGATGATATGTTAATGTTGCGTTCACTACTTGTCTCTGCTGCCACCAAGTGGCCAAAAATTGGTTAATGCATGTTTAAAGGGACATTTTCTGGTACTTACGCCCACTTTTAACCCTTCTTTACCCATACTTGGACACCAGCAGGGGGGCTTCACCTCTGTTTCTGCATGTTTGAAGTTATGTTGAATGAGGTTGAATGTAATCAAAAGCTTGTCTTAATAAATTATACTTTGCACCCAAACAAAGTGTTAAATCACTACATTCTTTGAGTCACCTTTCACCTCTAATTGCATGCTTAATCTTATTTTAAAAACGTGGTTAAATGTTGAAATGTTGATGCGTATAATCATCCAGACAAAAAAAGATTCATGCGTGTTGCTTTTGTAGAAGTCAGACTTCTTAATTCATGCTGACTGCTGCTCTTTCGCTGCACTGCCAAGAAGAACAGATTGAGGGGGAAAACAGCTTTACTCTCTTTTTAGCCAAGTGAGGTTGCAAAAAAAGAACTAGTATCTGGCAGAAAGAGTTGACAACAGAGCTTCCTGTTTTAAAATATCAGTATCACCCTTCAATGAGGCAAAATACACTCGGCTGCCAGTTTATTAAGTACAACTAAAGTTCACTCTCAGTCTAATACAACAGTCCTGCAATAAGTTGTTCTGTTTTTTGTTGAGAAAGGTGTTATTTGGAGGGTGTAGTTATTGGTTTTGAAATGTATTGTGTTATACTGAGAGGTATTTAGTCTAAATTATGAATAAATTGAGCTCTAAATAAATTAATGGATTATAACTGGATTGGTTTAGCAAAATCAACTTTCAGGTTGCCATGTTTCTCATTACCTAACAAGCCATTAAGTCTGCAGTTGCAGTCGTTATAGCGAGTCATTAATAAATGCACATGGCTTTGTTTGTCTCTAATCAGCCATCAGCAAAATGAGATTGTCATCTGCAATTATGACGGTTGACAACTCATTAATGAAGAGTTTTCAAGTGATCCGTCTGCAGTCTGCGAATGTTGTTGTTAAGTTGCTAAAAATAATTTTTTTTAAGTTAATTTTTTGTCCAAATGTTCTGCAGTCAAGTTAAAGAGGTCGAGTGATTTATGATCCATTGACAATATTTTCCTGATTAATTTATAAGCTTCCTAAAAAGTCAAACCTGGCAACCCAAAAAGTTGTTTTATTATTGATCTAATAATCTATTAGATGGGTGCAATCATTCTCCTGTTCATACCGACCATTAGAAGATGTCTTCATAATCCCCTTTAAGTGTAAGTGATTGGGACAAATACAGTTATCGTTTTTAACAAAAACATTTTCAAAAGTTAATCTGAAGCAAATATGAGGCTTCAGCCTTCAGCAGTTAGTTAAGTCAAGTGGATATCTTCCAAGGTTACAGTTTTATTAGTACAAAATTCCTCTTTGTGTTTCCTTGTTGAGCTGCAGTGGAGTCATAGTAACAAATGAGAGAGATTTGCACTAAAAAAATATCCTCTCATACTTGCTTAAGAAGACTGCTTCAGTATATTTCTGCATAGAGGAAGGATTGTGGATTTTGTCATTGAAAGTGCATTATGAAAGGATGTTTAAATGGCCAATATTTAATGATTCAAGTGAGCAAAACCTGTTTCAGTGTTCATATGGACAACTGACTATTGTTTTAAAGCTTTAGTAAATAATTTAATAACTAAATTTACTATTGTTATAACTATTAAAGCTTACTCTTCTTCTTCTTCTTCTTTTTCTTCTTCTTCTTCTTCTTCTTCTTCTTCTTCTTCTTCTTCTTCTTCTTCTTCTTCTTCTTCTTCTTCTTCTTCTTCTTCTTCTTCTTCTGTGTGTGCAAGACATGAAGGATACAGGAGCCAGAGCCAGTCAGTAGCACTGAATATGTGTGTGTGTGTGTGTGTGTGTGTGTGTGTGTGTGTGTGTGTGTGTGTGTGTGTGTGTGTGTGTGTGTGTGTGTGTGTGTGCGCATGTGTGTGTGTGCGCATGTGTGTGTGTGCGTGTGTGTGTGTGTGTGTGTGTGTGTGTGTGCGCTGCCTCCTGGGAGTTTCCCTCACCACTCAGCAGTAATGAGCTGTGCAGGCAACATTTTGCTTATAGGCCCATAAACAATGCACTTATTAAGATGGAAGTCGCCGCGGGCAACCAAGGCTAATTCAGATACATATGCGTGGAGTGAGTGCTTTCGGAGGAGTGTGCGTATATATGTGTGTGTGTGTGTGTGTGTGTGTGTGTAAGTGGGGGGCGGGGACTGAGTCAATCAGGTTGCACACAGAGGGAGAAGGATGATAGACAGAAAAGGCTGGAGAGGATTTGCGCCACCATATTTGGTGTGACTAGTGAGTACGGAGAGAGTAAGAGAGAGAAGGGGAGAAAGACATATACAGTATACAAAGGAATGATGATAGAGAGGAAGAAGGGCGGCAAACTTTTATGTACAGAACAAAAGAGACAACAAAAGAAAGACACAGAAGACAGATGGGAGGAGAGATTTACAGTAAAGTTAAAAAAGGACCGACACAGACAGAAAGATTTGAACACTTCGACAGAAAAAGAAAGAGTGGGAGAGTAGGCACGGAGGGAGATTAAAATAGAGAGTCAGTGAGTCAGACGTGGAAAGAGAGAAGGAAAGAGTGAGTCACAAAGATAAAGAAAGGGAAAGAGAAAAAGTGAAACACAAGGGGAAAGAGTGAAACAGCAGGAGAACGTGAAAAAGAGAGAGAAAAAGACAAGGACAAAAGAGCATTGAGAGGATAAACAAAACAGGGAAAAGAGGGAGAAATAAGCAATCAGACTACAAGAAAGTGAGTAAGGACGTAAAAGTGAAAGAAAAACAGGCAAGGAGAAAGTATGAAAATGACTCTATCTTGGGACAAATAGTCAGAGTGTTAAAAACGCAGACAAGGAAAGAGAGCAGCAGTGTTGTTCGTGGAATAATTAAGCAACAAGAAAGCAAGTTTTCAACCTGTCAATCAACACCCACAAAGCAGACATCAAAGCCTTTTAATAAACCTTAAAATCTTATTAACGGAGACCTAATTTATAAGATGACCACGAGCACACTTATTAGAGGAACAGAATTTAGCAATTACCATATTGGCATGTGGGGAAAAAATGCATCAAAATTAGACATTACAACCACCGATGCTGCTGCAGAAAATAACCAAATAATTCAATAGTAATACACATCATACATCTCATAAATACCTATATAAAAGGTTAGTCTTATTTTATGATCTTATAGGGTTTCTTTAATGGTTCCCAAATAGGCCTATATGGCGTTAACATGTTTCCATCTTTCAGATTAACAAAAATGTTTTCAACTTCCTTTGTTTTCCCATAAAAGTCAAATTTCAGATAAATTCAAATTTATAACAATATTTAGGTTAGTTTAGATGTGAAGCATCATCATAAAGCATATATCTTTATTTTATTCTTTTTTTTATTAATATTTTGACAGACAGTAGAATAGAAGATAGAAAGATCCAAATATACAAAATATTGTTAAAATCATTTGTGGAAATGTATACTTAGGTGCAAATGAGATGCCTAGTAACATCAAAGTATGATAAAAAGCAAATAAAAAGAATAATTAACATCTAATTTTCCACTCTCCTATATAAAGGTTTATAGACCAGTGCATAAGCTATCCCTCATTGCACAAGTAAAATACATCAACAATGTACCTTAACCCTTGCAAATTTGACCCATTTTTGCATTTAACAGCTGTAAAAATACTGTAAAACATTTATTTTTAGCCAGACTTTTCCTAATTTGACCTATACTATACAAAATTCGAAATACAGTGTTTGTTTGTCTTTAAATTTTTGTGCAGCTGATACATATTTGTATATGCAAATGTACAAATTTGACCTGTGATCAGTATTAAAACATGTAGTATTCATCATATTCTATATTCTAAATGTTTTTCTGGATCATAAAACAGTGATTGTGATGATTTGTTTCCATCAAACAGAAGGATTAACAACATTTATTTATGACTGATTGGGGAATTTATGAATGTGAATTGGTGTAGAGACTAATTATGAGTCAGAATATGAACAGTATCTAAGAGTTAAAAGCTGCTCTTGTTATGATTTTATGTTTTTAAAGGTGTTAAATGTCTTATTTTTAAATGAGAACCCGACTGATCTGTCGAGAACTGCATTTCGCTTCTTTGTATGCTGAGCGTATATTATGGAAGTGACTAGAAAACTGATCCTGATTCTGATATATAAGCCCATATGAAGATAGGGGAGATAGGATGCTGGTGGTGGTGAAATGGAGCCAGCAGGTAGTTGATGGAAACCTTTGGACAAAAGCAGCGCTGTATCTCACCGAGGTCATGGTGATAATAGGGAGAAGGTGGGCTGCACAAATGGAGGTCTGAAAGACGCAATGACAGAATTGCAACAATATTTAAAGAATGGCATTCAGAGACTGAGTGTTTCGAGGAATGTGGGGATAAAAAAGATTATTGGTCAGGTATACTGTATAGTGACACTGGAATTTTAATTGTATGGATTTTAACAGTGTGGTAATGTGATGGAGAAAAATCGAAAGGAAACAAAGAAAAAGGGAATAAAGGAAAAGAGATTTTCCTTCGTGAACTTTCACCAAAGCTTCATTAAAAAGAAAAACATCTCCTCGTGCAGAAAAAGCTCAGAGATACATTTTAAATTAGAAGGATCTTGCTCTTGACAGGATTTAAATTAAAGAAAGACCAGCAAGTTCGCAGGTGATTTCAGCTGTAATTATTACTGCGCTGGAAGTGAAAAATTACCCTTGTACATATATCAGGTGCACATGTAAGTGTAAAATCACCCCAAACTCACCTCGTCCTAAAGAAATACATTCATCCTGAAAAGGGGCTTTAGTATTCCTAGAGAGGAGTTGATGCTTTTTGAATGGGAGTCAGCTGTAGCCAGGCTTTTTTTTTTTGGACCGAGCAGTCATTAGTGGTATTGCACCTTCAGGCACTTCCATGTTGGCTTTAGCCTCTAGCTGTGGTAGTTTCTGCTTGTTGATGCAGTATAGAAGTAGTGGGAAAGACAGATAAAGTGCTGTTCATCCAAAAGACGACACAAAAAGGAGAGTGGTGTGCATCTTCTCGTCAAGTTTTTGCACAAAAATACAAAAGCCAATTAGAATAGTTCCCAAAATATCAAACTATTCCTTTAAGATGTGTGATTGGATGTTTCTTAGGGATCTGTAGTAGTTCTGTGTGGTTTTGACTTTTTGTCCAAGACCCAGATTTATTCTATCACAGTAGATTTTTTTACTATGTTTTAACCATCCAAACTTCGAAAGTGCTCTCACTGCCAGTCACATCACTTTGCCGGGAAAATGAACAGAACTTTTAGATCTGGTACGCCAAAATAATTCCTTCCACTTCCCACAGCTACGAGACAGAGACAGAAACTGAAAATGAAAGAAAGTCAAACAAAGACATGAGATGAGAGGGAAAGAAAAAAAAGAAAGAGCAGAACTGGAAGGCAACGAGGGTCAGAAATCCGGAGAGCAAATCAAACAAAGAACTTCAGACAGAACAATAGACAGCAAGAGATGTGTGTGCGTGCATGTGTGTGTGTGTATTTGTGCGTGAGTGGACGTTAATAAATAATACCACTGACATCAAAGCTGGCACAAATGGACATGTATGTAAAAAATCTTCCAACTTGCCTCAGGTCCCCATTAGCCTCTGGTTTTTGTTTCTCTTTCTTTACCTCGAGGCAGTGCTTGACTGGAATTAATGTGGTGAGTGTGTGTATGTGTATGAGTGTGTATGCGTGCATGTGTGTGTGTGTGTGTGTGTGTTTTAGCGGAGTAGTCGAACAGCAGTCCGGCAGAGTCAAATTGGAGTCAAATGAAATTTCTCTTTTTAAGCACTGAAATGTCACAGGAGAGTAATTTGCATCTGTTGGCTGAGATAGTGCAGGATGTTGCCACAGCCGCCACCGGCTGCTGTGACTGGTGAGGACTCGATGCGATGAAGTGGGAAAGAAGTGTGTGTGTGTGTGTGTGTGTGTGTGTGTGTGTGTGTGTGTGTGTGTGTGTGTGTGTGTGTGTGTGTGTGTGTGTGTGTGTGTGTGTGTGTGTGTGTGTGTGTGTGTGGTGTGTGTGTGTGTGTGTGTGGGTGTGTGTGTGTGTGTGTGAGGAGGAAGGTGATCGGTGGCTTTTCAGAAGAGGATCGTGTGCATCTTTGTTAAATTTCATTAGAAAGTGGAGGACAGAGGTACACACTTTTCACACAAAACCCACACGTCCACGCTTGTTTTCTGCACGGTTGTTACTCTTTTATTACTACACACACACACACACACACACACACACACACCATAGCATGTCATGAGCGCCCAGCCACGTGAACGCTTGCTTATATAAACAACGGTGGACACATAAAGACAAACACAAACACTCTCCTGCAGTTTGTACATTCGCTCACTTGCATAAACATAATTTTCATTTGCATTTATCAAATACATGCACACATGCAATTGGACAAGCAGTCATCCAAACGCTGTCAAATACATGAAGTGAACACATGCTCATTTGCAGCACTCATGCATCACTGAAAATGCATGTACATCTATATACAGAACATAGACACACACAAACACACACACACACAAACACACACACACACACACACACACACACAGATACAGCATGTTTACTCAGTGACACACTCATGCACATGCTGCTGCTGCCATATGCTATCTCTGTCCCTCACACACACACACACGCAGACACAAACAGACACACACTCACACAGAGTGAGAAGACAGACTTTCCTCTCTCTGACACATTCACATGTGTGCAGTCGCCAAGCTTGTTTCCATGGAAACCCAAGGGGAAAGGTGTTAATGAAAGACTTTGTGATTGTGCAACCATCACCAAATATTCACCTGCATTCAGTGCAGTATGGCCAACATGAACATTTTTCTTTAAGTGCATCAGCTGTTGTGTGTGTATGTTTAGCAGATAAATAGTTGAACATAAAATGAATATGAGGAGTGCTTCATGTGCCAACTCTGGGCAAGTCAGTAACATGTAAACCAATATTATAGCAGCAGAACTGTTGGGACAAAACAAGTTGATTTATTCTGATGAAGCTGAGCTCTAAGAGCAGATGTTGAGGTGCTTCAAAGTAATTTGTTTTTGACAACCTGGCTCTTATTTTTGTGTCTTTGCACATCATTCCAACAACTAATGCTAACATTTTACTCAGCAACTCAAGGATCATGAGTAGTCTCAGAATCAGCTTTATTGGCCAAGCACACAAAGACTTTGGCTCCAGTTTCCAGTGGCTCTCAGTGTACTCCCAGACAACATAAGATAGAAGACATACAGCTAAAAACAAGTACAGCAGGCTAACAGAGATAAGCACCATTAAAAAATATATGTAGAGGCGGAACAAATAAAATATCCTTGAAAGCACCAGAGCGAATAAACCGAGGCAGCCATCCGCAGCGTCATTGTGCATCTCATATAATCACAAATCCTCAGTTTTAACAAACTTTTTTGGAAGACAAAATAAAAATGAATACCAAATGTATGTGTTGTAAACATTCATTATATTTTTAGGATGGTGTTGCAGTGGCCTCCTGAATGTTAAAATTAATTACTCACAGTGCTACTATTAGTTTTTTCACTGCAAGCAAACCCTTTACCCAAACTTGTGCAAGTGTGTTCCTTGTCTAACTTTAACCAACCTGTGCAGATGCAGATATTGTAGGAATGAGTAAAAAGTCAAATATGCCACTGATGTAATCCAGCATTCAGAGTGGAGATAGACCTGTCTTCTTAATCTTAATGTGCTTTCAGACAGTGAGCCCTTGCTGCTCCTTCAGTTGGGTTCAATAATGAGCACGATGGCAGCCGTGCCGCAAAGGTCAGCGGCAGCAGCATCAGCAGCAGTTCAGCGTTCTCGTGAATGTACACATCTCTCCGCTGCTGTATTCAGAGTTTGTGATGGTTCAACTTTTTCTCAACTTGCTTGCCACAGCTCACCATGTGATCATGGCAACAACAACAATACAGCAGCTGAGTTTACGGACTGATTCACCTTTTCACCGGCAGAGAACAGACAGATCAATGAAGAGAAATGGCTTCAAAATTGCTGCTGCTGATTCAAAACACAGAATATAAGCATTGCCATAGTGACATGCTTGAGAGATTGATAAAATCTGATACTCATGTCATTCATATTATTCATTAACATGTAATTTAATGTTTTATGATCGTATATCTAATTCTCTAACATGCATTTCCCCCCACTGCTACAGCTCTGGTCTGACCATTCGGCTCGACAGATGTTGCAATGCCATTTAGATTCAGTAAGAAAGTCATCTGATGTATTTTGAAATGAAGAACTTAAATGTTGCATCTCAGCTGTCAAAATTAAAATGTCCCTGTATCTTTTCCTTAAGGTATTTTCTCTCCAATACACACAGCATTTTTAGTACGTACAGTATATTCGCTTCAGTTTATCTATCAGCTGCTTTCTCTCACTCCTAACATCTCTTAATGTACAGACTTAATTCCCGATAAAACATATTCTTGAAATGAACTTTTTCTTTCCAGTGTGAGTTTCAGCCCCCAGGAGGAAAGTGCTCAGTGAAGCCTCGGAGCCCTTCAGCCTGTTTTTTTTTCCCTCTTTTTTTTCCAGGTGAGTGAGCGTCAGGGGAGATAAGCCTGTCACTGTTTCCCTCCAGACTGAAGAACAGGGAGCACATCTCAAACAGCGGGACGACTGGCCAACAGCGATAGCCGGCCAACGTCTCCATGAGACGGTGCAGGCGGTGGGGGTGGGGGTTGGGGGGGTGGTAGCAGGCAGAGACGCATCAAAAACCTGGCATACTTTCACAGGAACTGAGGCACTCAGCAGACCTATCTGTGACAGAGCCGGTGTAATTGTTTTGCTTCCAAACGAGATTCACTTTGTTGTCAGTGCAGAGGAGAAAAAAAAAACCTAAAAAAAAACAGATGACTAATGGAACCAAGCAGTGAGTGATGGTGAATTTGAATGAGAGGTTTCACCACACGTATTCAGTATTCGCACACACTTTTACTTGCTACGTAAGGGTTTGTTGGGCCCCACACACGACTTAAAAACATGGAAACACACATTGTACACATACGTTTCTCCTCACCACATTAAACAAGTGTCACTTCTTCTATTATCCAGACTTTTATGCACTGTTTGACAGTTTTGCTTAAATACTTAAGCTTGCTTCAGTTGTTTTTGGGATTGCAACATCTGGTTAGAAATATGCGGAAAAACGCAAAAAGCTTGTGATATTTTGACTGTATGGTTTATGAACAGCATTAACCCTAAGCATGTATAACAAACCAAGTCTGAAGCATCAAACAACACTTTTCATTTATTTAAATATCTTAATTTTCCAAAATATCCAAAACTCTCCTCACTGACTCTCTATAAACGCCCTTTTCATCATGTCACTTTAAAAGAATGTCCTCGCTTTTAACTTTCCAAAAATATCTTCAATTTCATGAAATGTCCTTGCTTTCCAAAATGTGTCCTCGCTTTCCAAAATGACCTAATTTTCCAAAAAATGTTCAGATTTTCCAAATATAAAAATAATCTCTTCACAATCCAAAAAATGACCTAGATTTTTTTCTTTCCAAACATATGTTAACTTTTCCAAATTGCCTTCACTTTTTTGAAAATCTCCCCAAATTAAAAAAAACATTTCCTCTCTGGAAAATGTCCTCACGTGCTGAAGATGTCCTTACTTTCCAAAAATGTCTTTGTTGTCCAAATGATCCACATCTTCCCGAAAATTGGCCTGCTTTGTTAATCCTTTCCGAAATGTCCTCACTTTCAAGGTCTAACACTCAACACATCTTGCAGTACAATACATACACATATGTCTCTTACTTTCTTTTCTTAAGTGTACACAGGTGCACACACTTCAAATGTCTTTCTCTTTCATGAGCACACACACACACACATCTCTCTGTCACACATATTTCACCACACACCTCCCCACGCTGCCCACAGAGCCGTCGGGGCTAATAAATGTTCTCCAGGTTAATTATGCGTGCTGCCCATTACATGGCCGTCCAGGTCAGAGCCGACATGTGTAATTTCCCGGTCGTTTATGAATGGAGGCCAACAGCCCACCAGAGGCTCATGGAAAGCAGGTGGCTGCTGGAGGCCGGCTCTGCAAACGGGTGACGGGGGGCTTGTTCAGATTCTTGCGGCATTTTGGAACGGTCAGCTACCACGACCGGGAGTTTCATCTCCAAAGGACACACCTGAACTCCGAACGAGAAGGGCGCTTTATTACTTTTTGAAGGGCAAAACAAGTAAACGTGTAAAAAGGAGTTTGAAATCATCTGTGTTTTTTCTGAATAGGCAGTTTTCTCTTATTACAACCACAGCTGGTAACGGCACATCTCTCTGTATGAACCACTTTGGCTGGTAACCACCTGTTATTTCACCATTACTCTGCACAGTAGAGTGAGAAAAGGGTCATTTCCTGCCATGATATTTTTTTTAAATGGTGTGTGTGATCTCCTGCTAGCTTAATCTGACCCACAGAATCCATAAAGGGAGGAAAAAGTCAGATACAGTATGTCAGAGTTGTAAATGTGAAGGTTAATTGGTGTCAAATTGTAAAATCTGCAGCTCAATTTCAGTTTTTTTTAAATATTTCTAGACAAAGAGTATTTATTCACACCTTTCCTCTTCGTCTCAGTTTTCAAATCCCAAATCCCTTTTTTTACCTTCTTCATTGTTACAAGAATATATGAACTATAGGGGTTAAATTTAAACTGATTGCCTGAAGATACGACTCTCCCACTCTCATCTCGACTCCCCTATCTTCCCATCTTCCCGCCACTGACGTCGGTTCTTCGACACACACCTCCATTCAACCATCTTCAACCTTGATTCATTCCCTCATCCCTTCATCCCTTATCCTTTCATCCGTCAACCCCATCTCTTCACCCCTTAATCCCTTCCTCTGGACCCTTCAATCCATCTCTCCATATACCGTCTCAGCTTTCCTCCTTTTATATCTTCCATTAAATCACTTCAAATCCACAACTTAGTCGGCGTTGTCTTTGTTAATGAATCAATCATTTCGCAGTAATATGTGTCAGCTCCTTTTATCAAACCAATCCTTGTAGTTTAATTCGACATGCATAAAAAATGTCCAACTTAAAAAACATCCCGCAAACAGTAAATCAAAGCGTTTAACTGTGCAGTTTAATTATTTCAAAAATATCACAATGTGGTTTGATAGGCGAGCAACATTGTTACAACACAGCACGGGAGAAACAAATATAATAATACGGATATATTTTCCCCAACTCATGTCAAGGCTGCCGTGCAGTGCTTCATAAAGCAACGCTGAGAACAAGTTATTATTCTCAATTTGTATTCAGTGCATGAGACTTTTTAATCAGACGCGTGGCATTAAAAGTCTTTTTTTTGTTTTGTTTGTTTATCTCCAGGAGAGCAAATGCAGATTAATTACAAATGAAGATTGAAAAGTTCTTTATATTAACCTTGGAAAAAGTAAAAAGTATCACCTGAGGGTTGATTTAGTAGCTCTGTTCTGGTGCTTTCAATCCTATCACTTCTTCTTCCTCAGCAGATTGAGTTGCAATGCTTGTTGAGCTGCAAACCAAGTCCTAAATGGACTTTGTGGTGAGTTTGATTGGTCAATTACTATCTACATGTGTTTTGCATTGGATCCAGTTTGAAGCCCAGAGTTGCAGCTTATGGTTGGCGCCATCTTTTCCGTTTGGAGCCAAGGACCTTCCAAATAAGGAATGCATTGTGTTGTCTTGGGCGAATGAGGCATGTACTGTAAAATATATATATATAATATATAATATAATATATTGTGAGAAGTGCTGAAATGTTTCTTCATGATTGACAAAAGCAGTCCCAGTGTTAATGAGATGCAATCTATTTCTATAATCACCCACTTTTTAAAAGTCTGAAGGTGACTACAAGCTAAGTTCTTCTTTCTGCATTTAATAAAATAAAACAAACAGGTCAAACTGAGTGACAATAGTGTTACATTAATCAATGACACCGAGAATAGAAACTGGCCTTTTGTTTATATGAAAGTGTCTTTTTTTTATTGCTTAGTGTATATGCTTTATTATACAGGAGTGACACCTTGTGAAGTATAAATCTCTCTCTCCTCCTACACATGCACTCAGTAACCTGTGTGTTACCTGTTGACTAAATCAGACTATTAAATGATCTGTCATCCTCACACACACACACACACACACACACACACACACACACACACACACACACACACACTCTCAAACACACTCTCACACACGCTATTAAAGATCAGAATGAAAGACTGTCCTCTTTAAGGTGCAAATGCATTGTGAATCAGTCTGGCTGCTTCCCCCATCGCCACGGTCTTTCAGTGGCCCCATTGAGGAAAGCCCATTAAGGGGGTTTACATCATCCCTCCCCCCAAAAAACCTCCTCAGTACCACCATCTACACCTCCTCCTCTCCAACCAACCCTATCTTCATGTGTTTGTATTTTAACAGCTCTCCCAGCACTGCTTCATTATTGAACACTGTCTCCAACACTTCCACAATGTGGGGACACTGGGGAGCCTGCAATTAAAAATGTCCACAAGGGAGACACATATACACACACATGCACACACAAAAGAGATAGAGGAAGTGTTTCTGCATTCACCATTTGATGAATATTTCTCTTCTGAGATTGTGTGTCTCAAGAGTTTTTTCTGTTGAAAAAAGTAGAGAAGAAAACCTCATTTGTGCTTTGTTTTATCACCTCTCTGTGAAGTGCCGGGGTTGTTGAGAGGTTTGGGGGTTGAAACACAGGTGGAAACACGCCCGACAGTGTGTTTTGGAGATGCTACCGGATGGAACACTCTCACCCACGCATCGCCCATTTACACCCATCAGAAAGCAAGAGGGTGGCAGCAAGGAGGGCAGGAGTGCTGTTGAGTACAAAGTAAGGCAGTGAAGGAATCTGTGAGGGGGGATGTTTGTGTCTGCGTGTGTGTGTGTGTGTGTGTGTGTGTGTGTGTGTGTGTGTGTGTGTGTGTGTGTGTGTGTGTGTGTGTGTGTGTGTGTGTGTGTGTGTGTGTGTGTGTGTGTGTGTTGTTGAGGAAAACTGTGGGTTTTGACTTTCTTTTTTGGGGAGGGGTTGGTTGTTGAACACCAGTACCACACTGTTTGGTCTTCCAAAGAGGTGCACAGTGGCAGAATTATTGCTTATTGCCTATGACAGCGATAACGACTCTCCGCATATTGGGATTATACTGCTGTGTGAAGTCTTGGCACCCAGCTTATTAAATATGCATGAATGTTTGAAATGAATTTTGGAGGATTTTTTTTTCTCCCCCTCTTCTGCCCCCTCCTCTTCATTGTCAAACTATATAATCATATTCCTGTCTATTAAAATTCGGATGAATAATTTAAACGTATGACAACAGCCAGGCTCTGAAAGAGACAGTTTCTGTTCAGCAGCTGGCAGACAAAGTTGCTTTTGATGAACGATGCATGCTAAATTGACGTTGCGGAGGAAAAAAGGCAAAGCAAAACAATAAAAGAAAAAACAATCCGCCAAAAATTTCACCCCTGTGAAATTCGACACCACAACTTCAAAAGTGTGACATACAAACATATTGGCAGATATGAAATATTCAGCAAGGTTACAGCGATGCAGCAGCAGGTGGAAACACACTGATGTGCTGGCAAACACCTGTCAATCTGCGGCTGCGCTTTATACGGTTTAATTCAAGTCAATGACTTTATCAGCGTGACAGTTGTTCAGAAACAATTCTGCCAAAAACTGAATGTAGACAACATTTGAACAGACAGAAAAAACTATTCACAGGTTCAAACCAAACACTCATACTCAATGTCGTGCATATGTGAAGTCTGACAGTAACAGAGGATGATCATTAATAAAATAACGTCCCTCTCTATCAAACATGATATCGGAAACATCTTCACTATTTTCCTGCTACCTGAGCAGAGAGAAAAAATGTTTTTTTTAAAGGATCAGTGTGGAGGATTTAGTGACATCTAGTGGTGAGGTTGCAGATTGCATGCAATGAATACCTCTCTCATCCTCCCTTTCCATGCATGCAGGAGAATCTACGATGGCCCTGAACCTCCTGAACAACTTGAAAGGTCCTATCTAGAGTCAGCATTCGGTTTGTCTGTTTTGGGCTACTGTTCAACATTGGCAGCCTTTGTGTAAGAGGATCTGCTCTTTCTGTAGATGGGTCAGTGATGGGGTTTTTTGTGTCCATGTAGTTTATTCAAATTTAAAGGGGTTAAAATATGAAAATAAACGTATAAATAACTTGCACAGATTCTTTTTTTGTGGATCCAGCATAACATTTCTGCTTTTAATCCATTTTGAGAGGATATATTAGAGGATTATAGCAAAAATGTTTAAGTGGTGTAACCATAAAAACTCTGTACCAAATAATTAAACTTGCTTTAAAATGCTAAATTCTCAATAAAACACCATATCAACTAGTTTGGCATGATCTAGTTTGGCATATTTTATCCACTGTAGGTGGATAAAATAATATTGATTATTTATCATTCTTTTGTGGTTACACCATTTGACATTTTCAGAAGCATTCAGTCTTACTTTTGCTTTTAAAACTATTTTTTAAGATACTTTTGAATTGCTCATCTTGCCAACGCTTATTTGTCACTGACCCAGATATAAAGGGCTCATTCTTAAGGTAATGAAAGCCCGATAATCATATTTTCAGGTGATTATACACTAATTAAAACATACTTATAAATATTATATTCAATTTCTGCCAAGTCCATTCTACTAGATGCCACTATATTCTACACACTGGTCTTTTAAAAGAAGTAACTATTAAGAGAGATGGAAATATAAAGACTTAAGATACAAATATAAGAGTGTAAAATACATATTATTTTATCACACCTCTTGTTTTTTCAATGATACATAAGCTGAAAATAACCTGAAATAAGGTGAAATACAATAGATAAAAATTACTTTCCAGACTTTATTTTGCCATAACAGTAGCTAGATGCAGAAAGGACAAATATAAATACTCCAGTGTAGGAATCTTATATACACAGATATGGAGAATGAGACGGAGAATGAGTGCACAAACACAGATGTAGAGATAGACTGTGTGTATGTGTGAGAGAGAGAGAAAGTCAGCTTGAAAGCGAATGCATTAATTGGAGATATATCTGTGGGTGGAGGGCAAACTAACTTTGAACATTCATTGCAGTAAAGTTATTATCTGTCCTCTCTAGAGGTCACAGCCAAGGCTGCTGGGAAGGCTCCTCAAACAGGGAAGAAGAAAAAAAAAAAACTCCCACATAACTGAACTTATAAGAGCACAATATGAGTCTCTCCTTATTCCCCGAAATTGTCCTTCGGATAGATAGATAGATAGATAGATAGATAGATAGATAGATAGATAGATAGATAGATAGATAGATAGATAGATAGATAGATAGATAGATAGATAGATAGATAGATAGATAGATAGATAGATAGATAGATAGATAGATAGATAGATAGATAGATAGATAGATAGATAGATAGATAGATAGATAGATAGATAGATAACCATGTGATTTCCAGCTCATACCACAGAAAAAATAACTTCTTAACTTTCAGATACATACAACCACTTTCATAGTCTCTACTTAATTTTAAGCAAACTTCTAACCAACATTGTTTTCCTTACACATGAGTTAAATCTGAGGTGATGGAGTGTAAATATTGCCATACAGTGATTTTTGATTATTGTAATTATTCAACACTGTAAATGAGTTTAACCACACTGAATGAATGAATGGATATGCAGTGTTGGGGCATTTTAATGCAAAATGTTAATGTTAAATATTACTCACTATAAAAGTAATCACATTACTTTACTCATTACTCAGCAGCATGGATGATACATTACATTGCTTGTTACTTTACTCTTGTTACTGTCAGCTCTGTCAAGGTTGCATAAAAAACTCAAAATCCTTCGTATGTACATGTTGCATTGTTTGTATTTAACACATGTAGAAATATAAAATAAGACATGATTGTCGTGATTTAACAAGCAGGGAGGGGTTTACTGGACAGCTAGGTACAGCAACACCACTCGGACAAACCACACGCGGAACTGCCGGAAAACTGGCACTTTGTTAAGTTTAGTTATGATTGGGATTACATTTGCTAATGGTTATTTCAGATGGCAGTGCATGTTTGCCTGTCGTAGAGTAGCTTTTTTAAAATTTCAATTCAATTCAAAGCAGCTTTACTGACATGAAAGTTTCAAGAACAATATTGCCAAAGCATCAAAGTACAATCTGGCCAAATATTGAGTTTGAAATGTTAAAGTCACATTTATGTTCTAATATTTGCTGACTGACAAATGGAGCACATCTACAACTAGGTTCAAAGATATGTGGTTCATTGAGAAAAAGTCAATAGCACAGGTCTGAGCATAGTGAAATGCATTCAGCAACTGCAGTGCACTTCTTTTTACAACACTTTTAAGCTGTCAGTTGTAATGAGGAAGCATTTAGTTTTTTTGCTGCAGCTCTGATTTGCTGCTTTGACAGGTTTCTTCTCCATATCAGCAAAAGCTGAGGCTCGTGGGTATCATAGTATTTTGAGTTATTTGCCACACCAAATTAATGTGAAAAGAAAAAACTGAAATAGGAAATGGGAACCAGTGGCTTCCTCACACCTGACAACTCTATAAGCCAAGATCACTGCTGCTGCTTTAAAGGAAAATAAATGTTATTACACAACAAAACAACAAAGGAGGATTCTGCAATGGCTGTGCTGCTCAGATAAGTTTATTAAATATAATGCATTAAATGGTTGTTGTCTTGACGGACAACACATGCACAATATCATAAAGAATATAAAAACATGTATTTTTCTTTTTCTCGACATGGCTTTACTTGCAGTTACAACAAAATCCAATCCACTCTTTGTGTCCCTCAGGTTTTATTTTGACTCTACACAAACAATGCAGAATCAATATAAATTCATATACAACAGACATCAATACATTTGCTGTTCAACGTGATGTATAACATTGACAGAGGCAGGATTCAGAGCTTTTTAAAAAAAATACTCTTTCTTACAGCTCCTGACTTCTAAAACTGCAGTATAGCCGATACAGCCTTTGGTAAATACATTCTGATGGGTGTTAATTGTGATCGTGAAAAGGTCAAATTTCACCCTTTCACATTACTTGATGTGTTATTTTCGTAACTTAGTAGATATTCTTGCATGAGAATGAGAATCAATCCCATTCAGAATCAGCACGGTGGCAGCACACACACACACACACACACCCACACCCACTGAGGGGGCTATTAGCAGCCAGGCAGCAGCCAGGCAGCGGCTCAATACTGAACCCACAACACATGAACAAGAGAATTCACAGCCAATCATGTTTTGAACCCGGCTACCTCACGCGTTATCGATTTCCTCATGTAGACACAATGTGTGGTTCACCGGTGCTCAGACAGCTACACTGTATATGTGTGTGTGTGTGTGTGTGTGTGTGTGTGTGTGTGTGTGTGTGATGTTTTAAATTGTTACCACAGTCCAAATAAAAACAGCAGAGCCTCGGGCTGTGTGTCAGGAGAGCTATCCGAGGCTGAGGTACGAGGGCTGGCGAGCGAGCGTCCGTCCAGACGATCCGTCCAGATTAGTGTCAAACACATGAACGACACTCCGGATTTAACCAGGCAGACATAGGTGATTGCTGTCTGTGATGGGAGAGTGTGTGTGTGTGTGTGTCTGTCTAGAGAGTGAGTGCTAGGTGATGGGGGCAGCGTCCATCAAGATACAGTTTTCTTCCTCTCAGAAAGAATGTCTGTGCTCTTCTACTTCAACCTTACCGAGGGCTGATTTGAGTTGAGGACCTTGTGAGTGCAGACCAAAACTTTTGAGAGTTTGAGGGTTAAGTCTTAGTTTTAAGGATGAGCTTAGAATTCAGTTTAGATGAGAGGATTATGCGATCAAAATTGAATACAAATCAGCTGAATAAGTGGCTCTAAAAAGTTTATAGTATGCTCCTTCACCAAGGTTGACAGCTCTAGTCGAGTGATTGATCCCCACGAGAAGTGAGCACACTCCATCTGTTGAGGAAGGCCATGAGATGTGGTTGAATGCCCCAAAAAAGCTAGTAAATGGACTGTGGGGTAAAAACGGGATTGCCATATTACTGTTTCCGAGGTCAAGAGTTCACTTTAATGCTAAATGCTGATTCATAGCATGTATAATGGATTTTAATGGCAACTCAGCATCACAGAAAAAACATAAAAATGACACTAGAAACCAACAGAAACCACACCTGTAGGAAAGTCCTCTACCTCACTGATGATTTGTATGTTTATTATCTTCCAAATAATTGTCAGTTGCCAGTAGATGCAACAGAAATCATGTGTTCAGCAACATTTGGAACATCTAGAGCAAAGAAATCAACAGTAGATATTAGATTATGAGTTTCTTTGGATATTTTGGTGCATTTTGACACTTTTTTTTCAATTGAATTTGTTGCAACTGTTGTGAATCCAAATAGACTATATCCACTATCCTCTATGAAGGAGAAGATGCATATGTTTCAGAGCCACTTTTTCAAATCTACAGCAGGCTGAGTAAGTTATGAGGGTTTTTTTAGTGGTGTATTCCTTTAAAGGACAATTCTGGTTTATTTCAACTTGGGTCTTATGTTCGTAGTCTTGGTCATAATTTCTGATGGTTTGCAGAAACATTTTTATTGCTGCTAATTGCTGAAATCTGCAAATGCTGACAGGGCGAGAAAGCACAAGCAATCAAATGATCAGACACGTTTTAAACAAACCTGCTTATTAGCCAGTTTTCCTATTTTGAAAGCAAGTGGGGGGATTTAAGATTATTACCCAAACTGTCATACTGCACTACTCTAAAAACAGCCATTAGCTTACAGACCTAATATTTGGCAGCCAAGTCACGTTAATGTATGTTTAATTCAGTGAGTGTAGTCTGTATTTTGTTTATGTACACGGAGATATGTAAGTGATTTCACTGAATAAGTTAATTAATAGTAATTTGTTGGAGGTCAGCTGATTTAAATCATGCTAATGTAAGCATCATATTTTGTAAAAGGCAACATTATTTAAGCTTTCTATTAAAACGGTGACATAGATTACTGTTGCTTTAAGAGTTTACTGGAGTGAACCCGTATTTGAGGGAGTTGAGGCTCAAATAATGCCTGAATAACACAGTTTTCTTACAGTTTAATACAGTTTTCTGATTAGGAGAACTTAGCTTTGAATGCTCCAGTAAGAAGATAATATAAACTGTGGAATAAATACTTGTTTTATCCTTTTTTACATCAGATTCCTGTGAAAGCTTTTCCTCCTCGTTCAACCTTCAACCAACACAGACTGGTTTAACGTCGACCTAATAATGTAGTTCTACACACAGCTTTTTTATATAATGTTTTATTACTTATGCTAATGCTTGATTTCATTTTAAATCTAAATGAAATGGTTTTCATAATCTGTTCATCTTATGTTGAGTCACAAACAATAAGTAACATTAAAACTTGGACCAAGAAGCTAAAAATGAACTGGTGGACGTTCCAAAAGTTTCTTCTTGATGTCCAAAACTAGACAAAAGTTGTAATAAGATGAATTAACCTTTAAGGTCAGGGTGAGGTTTGGGGTTAGACATGTAGTTTTGATGGTCAGGGGCTATGATACCCGGTCAGGTGTAGAAGTTTAGAAAATGGGTGCATTGTCTTTGTGGGCACGTTTTGTTTGTATCTGTGTGTCTGTCTTGAAGTAAAGGCAATGCAGAAGATAACACTTTGCACTACATGCACTTTCTTTGTGAGTGTGTGCGTGCGTGTGTGTGTGTGTGTGTGTGTGTGTGTGTGTGTGTGTGTGTGTGTGTGTGTGTGTGTGTGTGTGTGTGTGTGTGTGTGTGTGTGTGTGTGTGTGTGTGTGTGTGTTTATGTATGCGTGTGTGCATCCCATATATCCACACATTGGGCTTTGACGTCTGTTCCTCTGGAGTCTCCACTCAATAAGTTGGCAACAAATGCAAAACCTGAAAGATCAAAAGGAATATCACCCAGCTAATTCAACTTCAGATCAGAGAGAGATCTTCAAATTAAGCGCAAGGTTTTGAAGTAAACGCTGTTTTGCCACCGTGTTTCATTTATTTTCAGCTCCGGCACCCTAATTGGCCCCAGTGGTGAGGAGAAAAGTGGATGGGATGGGAGTGCAGACCCAGGGCCAGCTATCCATCTAAAATGTGCACTAATGAAAAGGTCTGGGGAGAAATTGACATTTCGGTTCAAAAAAAGAGCAAAGCCGTGTCAGATCGCCTAGTGGCCAAGCAAAGAGCCCCCGTGGGACTTGTATTCTCAAAGGAACTAAATATTTCATATCATAGACGTATTAATTTGACTTTACATAACAGACTTTCACACCTTTTCATCAAAAAAATATGTTGCACATGCAGAAGACTTCTTTCATCCTGGCTAACCACCTGCATGAGCAACTGTGATGAAGAAAATGATCCCAAGTGACGACAGGCATCAGAACATTTTCCTCAATGTTGTTTTTCTTTCCTTTCCTTTCCTTTCTTTTCTTTTTTAACAAAAAGCAGCATATGCACTGATGGCTGGCATCAAATTACTTCATGCTTTAATACATGTTGTTACACAATCTGGAACGGCTTCATTCCAAAACACATTTCCTAGATCAATCCAAGTTTTCCAAGCGAGACAAAAACGTTGCTGGATATTGTTCAGGTATCTCAAAAAATTACAGCTCATTTCATTCAGTAAAAATATCATTATTTCATATACGAGCATCCCCCCACTCACACTCACTCACTTCTATTACCCCGTTGCAAATGAAGGCTTGGATGTGTGATTTGAAAGAGAAAGCACAGCTCCTCCCGCCCATGGACTCAGGCTTAAAGTAAACAGCCTTGTGATTATTTATTTTATCAAATACCCAACCTTTGTTTGCCCTTTGTGAGCAGAGTGATAAAGGGACGGAGAGGGCGTTATGTGATAAACTGTATAGCGCTGATACGGCCAGTGTGAGCCAAAATGCCACTGTGTGTGATGTAGTTGCATCATGTGACTTAAATGTGGTTTCTGCAGAACACACAATGTCAGACAATGATAGAAATGATACGACTATTGTTGATTTACTGTTATATCAGCAAGCAGTTTTTCACCCCTCGAGTCAGTTGGTCAGTCGGTTAGTGCTCCACTTTGGTCCAGACTGAAATATCTCAACATCTATTGGCTGGATTTACATTTTATACACATTAATTTCCTCTGGATGAATTATAATAACTTTGGCGATCCCTTAACTTGTCCTCTAGCGTCATTATCAGGTCAAATTTTTAATTCGTCCAACACTTTACGTGCAAAATCTTTGACATTTACATATTTGATTATCGAGATAAGATAACATAATCCTTTATTAGTCCCACAATGAGGGGAATTCACAGCATTACAGCAGAGATTGCCAATAAGAAATGAAGAACAATGAATAATAAGTAAGTAAACAAGCAATATGAATAGAAGACAATAGGAAATCTATTAAAAATGTGTCAACATGGGCGTTAATCTGCTCTTATAACAGCCTCCGCTCTTCTAATTTCAGACTCTCCACCAGATTTTGGCTCCTAGCTGCAGGGATTTGCTCCCATTCAGTCACAGGAGCATTGATGAGGTGGGCCACCAACATTAGATGATAAAGCCTGGCTCACAGAAGGCATTTGAGTTCATCCCAAAGGTGTGGGATGCTGCTGAGGTCGAGGCTATAAGTGCAGATCATTAAAGCTCTTTAACAACAAACTAGGAAATCCATTTCTTCATGGAGCATTGTCAAGTTGAAACAAGAAAGTGTCTCCTCCTCCAAACTGTTGCCACAAAGTTTAAAGCACGTCGTCTTGAGTAAATGTTCCCTCGTGAGAAGATGTGGCAGGTTGTTGCTGGGGGAAGAAACATCAGTGCTCAGCAAACTGACACAGGATAACAAAGCTGTAAAAAGACAGAAGTGAGGAAGAGCGTGAGAAGCCGAGGTTTTTTGTTTTCCATTTGACACTGATGGATAGCTTAAGCCTGGATGAACCGGCGTCTGGACAGTCCAGACCTTTACAAAATCCTGTGGATTACCTGGAGGAAAGAGCACTTACACTGCAACACAGTGCTCACATCCCTGACAGCAATACCTACTGTATATGTAGGGTAACGTTTACTTTCTATTATCTGACATATGTTTGGCATAGTAAAAAAATTATCCTCCTTTCAGAAGACATAACAACTTTGTTTATAACTTGACCACTGCGTATTTATTTCTGTATTCAAATAAGGGCTTTAAGAGCAGAGAGGCGTAAGAGTTTGCTCAAACCTATAGAGGCGTTTATAATCTTTCAGTTGACCTTAAAGTCACCATGAAATGAAAAAATGACTTTTTCAACTTTTTTCTTGCTAATTTTTCACATAATAATATAATCCTGTGTAAGAAAAAGCTGACAAAGTATAAAGATATTTTCATTTTCTTGTTGTTTTTACATGCTGAAACACAAGAAAATGTCACATGGATGTTGAAAATTTCTAGATAAAACTCTATAATCACATAATTTTATACTTTTTGAAATGATTTCTTCGCTTCATTACATCCTGACTCAACATCCTGCATCAACAGCAGCTACTGCTGTCAAAAAGCTCTTTCACTCTGACTTCAAAACACACAAAGTTATGTGTTTCAATTGAAATGACACAAGTAAAAAATGGAAAGGGAATAAGTGCGAGCAGCATTGTTATAAAATTCCAATTACTTCCCCTTTTTTACTGTGACCTTCTATAACAACTGCAGCTCATTCAGAACGCTGCAGCCCGAGTTTTGACCAGAACAAAGAGATCAGAGCACATTACTCCAGTTCTAAAGTCTTTACACTGGCTCCCAGTCAGCTATAGAATAGATTTTAAAGTTATGCTACTGGTCTACAAATCACTGAATGGTTTAGGTCCAGAATACATGAATGACATGTTAGTAGAATATAAACCCAGTAGGGCTCTGAGATCTACTGACTCAGGTCAGATAGTGGAGCCCAGAGTTCAGACTAAACATGGTGAAGCAGCTTTTAGCTGTTATGCTGCACACAACTGGAACAAACTACCAGCAGAACTGAAATCAGCCCCAACTGTGAATATTTTTAAATCCAGGTTAAAAACACTTCTCTTCTCCTGTGCTTATGATTGAGCTCTTTCAAAACACTTTAAATTTTAATCTTTCATTTGCACTCTATGTCCTTTTAATGATTTTAAAGCAAATCATTATTTTATGTTGCAATCTTATTTTTAATGCTCTATTATAGTATTTTATTTCTCTCTCTTTCTATGTTTCTGTACTTTGTTTTTATTATTAGTGTGTGTGTGTGTGTGTGTGTTTGGGGGGGGGTATGTATGTGTTTACTATGATTGGGTTGTATTTTTATTTCTCAAATTCCATGTTTTTTTCAATTTTTTCTGTTAAATGTTTGTTTTATGTAAAGCACATTGAGTTGCCACTGTGTATGAAATGCGCTATATAAATAAAACTGCCTTGCCTTGCCTTGCCTATACCAAAGTCCTTAAAAAGAGCAGTTATGTCAACTCATGACAGCATTTTTGAATTTTCATGTAATCAAGATATTTTTAATATTCTTTGCAGGGCCTGTCTCAGACCAATTTGTACCATCAAGGTTGTTTTTTTTTTGCTGATGATGAACATGCAGTGTGACAGACTGGAGCCAGCCACCACGTTGGAGGACGCTCTTCCTCTGTTAAAAAAAAAACAACAAAAAAACCCTCCTACCTCCTCACCAAGGCCTCCTATTCATGCAGCTGGAAAATCTCCCACATGCTGTCAGTGGAAACACAAGGGATGACCGTGGGTGCCTTTAAAAAGATATTAAATAAATAAGTAAATAAATAAATATATAGCAGTCTACTGTTGCTGTCAATAAGGACAGAATGATGTTTGCGGAGAAGAAAGAAGATTCATGTGGTGCTTACTGTTCGTCTGTAGTACTTCATGGTAGATTCAGAGTGACTATTTAACACCTCTATAACCTTTCTGTGGTTCTATTTCTACTGTGATATTTACACAGATGTATCCTTAAAATGAATCTACCATGCCTCCTTCAAAACGGCCAGCAGTGACTTCCCTCTTTGATACCAGTGACTTGCATGCATGTAGTGGATTTTGGGATTAAAGATTGCTGAAATTTATTTCATGGTTGCATTTCAAAAGGAACAGTCTTGTTGTCCACCTGTTAAGACGTGTGTGATTGATGTTGAAACACAGACTGAAAAGGAGGTGGCTGTTTTTTGGTGTAAAACCTAAAACATACACTCTCTCTGCTCTCTGAAAGATTAATCAAGGTTTAATCACATTTATTGATCAGTCAGATCGACTATTGATGCTTTCTAAACAGATCTGTGGTTCAACATTTGGTTTTTATGAGGGGATTCTTAGACCAGGTAAGAAATTGACCCAGAACATACAGCGAGGGTGGAGAATATGAACAGTATGTAAGGGTTAAACCAGCTGATTTCAGTTGTACCCAACAGGACCATCCTTATAAACACACATTATACCACTGAGTTATTCTGTAAATTCAAGTTGATATCCTGAGGTTTCAAATATGTCTGGCTGAATTCCACCAAAATGTGTATTATGTATAATAACCTAAAATGCTCAGTTTGATTCAGCGGTGTAGAATTTGGTATTTTAGGTTTGAACACAAAAAAGCACAAGGTTGCGTTGCCAACTGGGAAGAGTGGGCAACTACTCCTGGATCCAAGATCTATGAGAGCCTACAAAATTTTTTTCGACATATGTGCATCTATTATTGAAGATTCAATAAAAACCACACAGCAAATGTGAAGCTGCATTGTATTCTAGCAGAGGAATAATGTCTAAATTGTACATAGAGTGGGTGGAAAGGAACTAGCAGCTCATTTTTGGCCCTCAATAGGCTAATCTGGCCCTGACCATACAGTGTAGGTTTTATTGAAATTAGAAAATGCAGAAAATGCAAGTGAAATCATATCACATAGTTGCTGTAACCTCACTAAGATTCTCAAGTGTATATACTCTCAATTCATTTAGAGGTCATGAAAATGAAAGTAATGAAGATGAATAGGAGAGAAGGAGGATTTCTAAGCCTTAACATCATGTAAAAACCCTTTGTGCGTCAATGATATAAAGGTTATTTGAACGTAACAGTATCAACCCGTGGATCATAGCGGACATAAAACACCAACTAATACTTATAATTGAATTAACCAGCTAATCAATGTGCACTATATAATATAGGGTTAGGGTTAGGGTTATATTCCAAAATCTACATGAACTAATACATTTAATTCAAAAGAGAAATAAATCTAGCTTTATAAGAAATGATCTCCCTTATACATCATGTCAGTATCCATGAAAAACACCTGAACTTAGATTTTGGTGCTTAATTGGTACACTTACCCTAACAGCTGATCTTAGATCTTAGGAAGGAAGGAATGAAGGAAGGAAGGAAGGAAGGAAGGAAGGAAGGAAGGAAGGAAGGAAGGAAGGAAGGAAGGAAGGAAAGAAGGAAGGAAAGATGAAGGGAACACTTACCCTAACAGCTGAAAACATTGGTTAGAAAATTAGAAAAGTAATCAAATGTAATACGTTACATTACTTTTATTAAGTTATTGAAATAGTTACATTACTTATTACTTTTTAAATGATTTACTAGTAATCTGTAACCTATTACATTTCTTAAGTAACCTTCCCTGATAAAAGTACCAATACAGCAATATAAAAAGCAAAAGCCCTGCATGAAAACCCCTACTTAACTAAAAGTACATAAGTATTAACAGCAAAAGTATTAAAGTAAATGATGTCATGTTTCCCATTAGATAAATGCTACTTGGGAAGTAATGATCTACTGGAAATTTGAGGCACAGTCATATTTATAAACACTGAGTGATTATGAACGCTGGCTGGAGGTTGAGTCACTGATGAGTAACTAGATCAAATTCACCTTAACTCAACAGTTGAAAGATTAGAAAAGTAATCAAATTTAATAAGCTACATTAGTTTGATTAAGTAATTGAAATAGTTACATTACTTATTACTTGTTAAATAGGGGTAACCTTCCCAACCCTGCTAATGAAGTGGACGGTGACTGTATGTTACGTAAAATAGCTTCTTTTTAAAGAATAGTTATGCATTAAGTCTTGATGCTCTGTCCTACATTAAAATAAACTTGCATTGTCATGTCATTATGTAAAAGTTGCTTAGCAACACAGCAGCACAGTCTTATATCTTATAGAAGGAGTGATGTGTGTAAATATTGCAGCATGTCAAATTATACAGTATGTTAAAAAGAAGTGTGGGGGGAATTAGTTTGCACTTTTTGAACACTAAAATTGTTTATTTGTACTGATGTTGGTGTTATTTGAACTTTGAAGAACATTAAGAAAAAATAAATGAGTTGCAACATCCTTTTTTTGTCTATTTAAACATTATCTTACAGTGACATCTGCTGGATAAAATATTAAATTACAGTTAAAATCAGGAAAAAATTTAAATAAACTCTAATATAGTTTAATATAAAGTCAGAACAACATTTAAGTGTGATTTAAAGCTTTAATATCCATCATCAATCCATTGCCCTTCAAAATCACCTCAAATATAACTCAAAAATCGGTAACCTTGGAGATGTGACGTCCAGCCAATCATAGCTGCTCTTCTTCATCACTCGACCAATCGGACACAAGCATGATTCGAGGTGGAAATGTCAACTATTCCACACACACACACGCTGTCAAAGAGAGGACACAGACCCAGGATGCTACAGCCGTAATAATGTGGATTAAATGACATTAGAAGAGTAAAATAGTGTAATTTAAATAGCAGGAATAATCATAGTTGTGTGTCATTTAATAATTGACTAAATCATGTTTCGACAAACGAAGGCGGCGCTTCAGAAACTTCGATATCTGAGGTAAGTTAGCAGCATGGTTGACACTGAGGAGCTAACTAAACACATCTGGTCCTGTTAAGGGTAATAAAACAACATTTTTACAAGGCTGCTGAGTTTATAATAACACACCAGCTTCCTTTTAATACCTGTGATAAGATATTATATATGACATTATTTTTAAAAAGGTGTTTTGACTCTACAATTAAAATCTGATGTAACAGCTGATGCAACCAGAAATGATACAGCAGATATTATTGTTTATATTTTCATGTTAACGTCCTTATTAGTGAAATATGGATAGTTCAGCTGTTAAATACATGTGTGTTTTGGATGATATATATGTGTTAGGGCAGGTCAAGTTTATTTGTATAGCAACTTTTGAGCAAAAAAGGCATCTCAAGGTGATTTACACAACACATAAAAGACAATAGGGAAGCATCTTTTTAGAGACACTAAATATTACTGCTTATATTTTCATGTTAAAGTCCTTATTAGTGAAATGTGGATAGTTCAGCTGTTAAATATATGTGTGTTTTGGTTAATAAATATTGTTTGGACAAGGTAAGTTTATTTGTATAGCAACTTTTGAGCAAAAAAGTCAACTCATGGTTTATTTACACAAAACATAGAAGACAATAAGACAAAATATAAATTAGACACAAGGTGATATTAAAAGACATTTAAGGGTTGGGCAATTCAAAAATATCTTAAAACATTGTTTAAAAGCAGCATCAGGCTTGTTAAAATGTACATTTTGTATTTTTGTTGGTTTTATGTCAATTGAAATGACATTTGCACCATTTTTTATAAAGACTGAATGTTCCTGAAAATGTAAAACGGTGTGCCAGGTCAGAAGTTCCTGCATCTTGTAGATGATGTAATAAAGTGTTTTATTATGATTTTTATCAGCCACTTTATTGCACTTAATTTTAGTATAGCACTGGTCTTTTTTAACTGCTGCTGTCTTATTGCCTTTTAAGTGTTCTCATGTGTTTCTTAGGTATAATAATAATAATAATGATAGTTATTTTATAGAGCACGTTTAACAATAATCAAAGATGCTTTACAGTGTCAAGACAAAGTAAAACAATAAAACCATACAGAATAAATGAAAACACAATCACAATAAAAGCAATGTACAGAAGAAGAAACAAAAATAGGAAAAGAAAACAACAAAACAATCCAACAATAAAAGTGGATTTAAAAAGGTGAGTCTTGAGAAGAGATTTGAATTTGATGAGATCAGTGCAGTCACAGAGAGATTTGGGGAATTAGTTTTTCTATTTCTCTTGCACTTTGGTCCTGAGAAATGCAATTTAGTTCTGCTGTGTGTATTTAATAGATCGTTTGGTTGGAATGACAATTAAATAAACGTGAACTTGATCTTGAACTTGATCTCGGAGAAGTTGCCACAGTTCTTCTTCTTCAGTTCTCTCTCAGCTGCTTCTGTCTGTTCATATAATCCCAGACTGACTCCATGATGTTAAAATCAGGGCTCTGTGGGGGCCAAACCATCTGCTGCAGAACTCCTTGTTATTGTAGCTGAAAATACTTCTTCTTTTTTTTTGCCTCTGACTGTGTGTTTGAGCTCATTTTCATGCAGCAGAATTAATTTGGGACCGATCAGACGCCTCTCTGATTGTGTTGCATTATGAATAAGAATCTAAACATCTAAAGTGCCTAAAACATTAACACAATAATGTACATACATGCATATTGTTTGTGAAAAGATGAATGAATTAATTCTGTATACTAATAACTAATTTTTCCTCCCAGTTTCAACGGACAGCAGCAGACATGGAGGCTGAAGAGCACCACAGCGGTAGAGAGGGCTCGTCAGTACCAAACAGGACAGAAAATCAACGGCTTTACAGTCAGAGAGGTAATGATGCAGTTAGATTTTAAGTTTTCATCTGTGATAGCTGTCATTAGCACATTAACATACTGCTAACTACTATGGATACGCTTGAAAAATGTCACAAGATATCTATTTTAAACGCTGCAAAAGTTTGTAATCCCTAAATACATGCATGGAACAATGCTCGAGCCATTTTCTGATTAATCTCTAAAACAACTTGAATTTAAGGTTGAACCTCTTTTAACTTCTTTCCTTGACTTTCCTATTACTACACTAACATAAATTCAGTGACAGAGACTTGACCTTGTCCCTGAATGAAACTGTCTGGAGTCCTCATTAACAGATGCTCATTTCACCTGTAACTCTGCTTTTCACAGGTTGTCGTGGTCCCTGACTTGTTTCTCACAGCAGTGAAGTTGACTCATGATAAAACAGGAGCTCAGTACCTGCATGCAGCCAGAGATGACTCCAATAACCTCTTCAGGTTGGTTTAAATGTGTTTTAGTAGTATTCCCCATTCATAGTATACCCGTATATTATGTGGGAAAACAGATTATAACAGATTTAGATGTGAAAACTTACTTTTAACAGCAGCATATTTTCCTCCAGCCAAGTCACAGCACACCATTGTACTCAAAAGCAAAAACTGTTCCCTTTTATATTTGGTTTTGTGTTTTAGTGTCCAGTTCAGGACGACCCCCATGGACAGCACGGGGGTCCCACACATCCTGGAGCACACAGTCCTTTGTGGATCCCAGAAGTATCCCTGCAGAGACCCCTTCTTCAAGATGCTCAACAGGTCCCTGTCCACCTTCATGAACGCCTTCACAGGTGGGTAAAAGCATCATTTATAAGCTTCTGTAATATTTTTGCCAGGCAGCCACAATAGAAAATAACAGACCACCTGCTAAAGATGCTTTTTGCTCAGGTTTTGTTTGTTTGTTTCTTGATGAACAGCCAGTGACTACACCATGTACCCGTTCTCAACCCAAAATGGAAAAGACTTCCAAAATCTTCTGTCAGTCTATCTGGATGCAGTTTTCTTCCCTTGTTTACGAGAGCAGGATTTCTGGTGAGTGTAAAGTGCTGCTGAACAGTTATTGTAGACTACAGTCACTTAGTCAACTATATATCGGGAACTATATAGATAATCGATGAATTGCTTAGCTGTTTTCAACTTCTCAAATTTTATTTAATTGTTTTCTTTGTCATTATTTAATAGTAAATTAAATATTTTGGGGTTTTTGGACTGTTGGATGGTCAAAACAAGATGGACATAATCTTTGAATCTTTGGAAAATGTAACGGTTGTGTTTCACTGATTTTCTTACATTTTATTGACCATCAAGTAATTGAGAAAATGATCAGCAGATTAATCGATAATGAAAACAATCATTATTTTTTAGCCCTGCTATATACAATATTTTCCAAAAAAGTTGGCTAAACACATTATGAAACGTAGTTATGAATATTATTTGATTATTTGGGTCATATTGATGAAATGAGTAATATCTGATTGGTTTCTGTATGTTTGAATGTTTCCAGGCAGGAAGGCTGGAGGCTGGAGAATGAAATCCCCACAGATCCCAACTCTCCACTGATGTTTAAAGGAGTGGTGTTCAATGAAATGAAGGGAGCTTTTGTAAGTCAACAGTTTGCCTGTCACTGTTATTATTAATACTGCCAATGTTCATGTTCAGTGGTCAGCACACTTTAACATTATTTCACAGTTACACATAGCTTCCCCGAGTCCAGACACACATTTAGGGTGTTTTCAAAGTACAAACCCTCAACAGTTGTTTGTTTTTAATGCAAAGTAAACAGCACATGTATGTTAGAATAATACACTGATACAATATGAAACTGTAACAGAGAAAGTATATAAAGCTCTACAAATGTTTACCTTATACCAAAGTGTAAAAAATGTCCTGCAATCAAGAAAAAAAACAAAGTGAGTCAACACAACAAAACCATTTAAGGTAGACTGGAGTCTCTGGACAGCTTTGACTGTGACTCTGACTACCCACTACAACAATTCTTCCTCTTTTTTCCCCTTTTTTCCCCCCACATTTGGTGAAGACATAAAATGTGTGATCCAACGGAGTCTTTTCCAGTATTGCCAAGAAGGTGTTGAAGTTGTTGTGACTGTGCTGAATACAACACAGATATCCAAGGTGTTCATTGTGTTCATGAAATGAGTAATGCTGAAATGACTAATGCTTTAACTATTTTCCAGAAGTTGGAAATCATAATAATGTGTGTGTGTGTGTGTGTGTGTGTGTGTGTGTGTGTGTGTGTGTGTGTGTGTGTGTGTGTGTGTGTGTGTGTGTGTGTGTGTGTGTGTGTGTGTGTGTGTGTGTGTGTGTGTGTGTGTGTGTGTGTGTGTGTGTGTGCGTGCGTGTGTGTGTGTGTGTGTGTGTGTTTTTCTCACAGTCGGACAATGAGAGGCTGTATGCCCAGCATCTGCAGAACAAGCTGTATCCAGATCACACCTACTCTGTGGTGTCAGGTGGAGAGCCTCTGGCCATCCCTGACCTCACCTGGGAGCAACTCAAACAGTTCCATGCTACACACTACCACCCCAGCAATGCCAGGTCGAGTAACACACACACACACACACACACACACACACACACACACACACACACAAAAACAGTATTCATCTTATACTCATGAAGAAAGATTCAATAAACAGTTACAACTATTAAACTATTCTGGAAAAAATAATTGGAAATGGGAAAATCATATTAGAATGAATCAGTTTTCTGTCTATAATCATTTAATTTTTCTCTCCCTCCACTATTATTAATCCCAGAATAAATTTAAACTGTGCATGTAGGCTTTAAGATGCATGTTGAGGTTAAATAAATAATAAAAAAGAGTGTCATGGTGGCTTCGGGCTATTATGTTTACAGGCCAGGAACATCCCCCTCTTTCCCTCTACCATATACACTTTTCTTTTTTTTTTTTTTAAAGAATAGGACAAACACACACACAGCCCCTTGAAAGTCTGTTTACCATGTTCTTCAGGTTCTTCACATATGGAGACTTACCCTTGGAGCAGCATCTGAAGCAAATAGAAGAAGAAGCTCTGTCCAAGTTTGAACGCATCGACCCGAACACACAGGTCCCCACCCAGCCGCACTGGAGCAGCCCTGTGAGTTCACAGCAGGCACATTTCATGTAGCATCAAGGCATGAGATGATTGTATGAGATCACACCAGTGCTGTGCATGTTTAAGCCTGAGTTTGATTATTATTTGCAAGCATGGCTCCATTTTTCTTTTTTTATAACACTGTGATTTTCTCTGGTTTTATAAGAAAGAGGACCATGTGACCTGCGGCCCTGACGCTCTGGCTCCAGATCCAGCCAGGCAGAACACGCTGTGTGTGAGCTACCTGCTGGGAGAGTAAGATCACACCATTTATTTCTATTTCCTACAAGGTTTTATAGAGATATTTGTACTCAAACACTTTTTTTGAAGTAGGATCACATTTGTTTGATTCTTAAGCCACAGATACTGAATCCTCTGTTGCTGTCGAGCTTCTTCTTTGTTATTTATTTTATGTTTGCTTGTATAGTTGTGGTGACAGTGTTTCAAGAGGTGTCTTCCTCAAGATGAATAAGAGAGAGTCTGGGAAATAGAAATCAAACACCATAGTCAAATTCCTTTACTTACAGTACAAGTTCAACCTCTCAATTGGCCATGTTCTCTTTGAACAATGATGCTTTTACCCTTCTCTATTTATTATACAGTAACATCTGTGTGAATCTCTTTTGTTTTTTTCCCTGTGCAGCATCACTGACACATTTGAAGGCTTCACTCTCAGCCTGCTGTCCTCTCTGATGATCTCTGGTCCAAACTCTCCCTTCTACAAAGCTCTCATCGAGCCCAAGATCGGAACCGACTTCTCCTCTGTCGTCGGGTGTGTACTGTAAACAGGCGTTAACATCATAACAGTGTAATGGCACATCTTAGTTAGCATTTAATCTGAGCGGTGACATGTTACAGTAGTGTCCTGGTGTTACAGTAATGAAAGTGTTTGTTGAGATCGTGTTGACTTGTGTTCTGCAGATATGACGGCAGCA
This sequence comes from Scomber scombrus, assembly GCF_963691925.1. Classification (NCBI taxonomy): domain Eukaryota; kingdom Metazoa; phylum Chordata; class Actinopteri; order Scombriformes; family Scombridae; genus Scomber; species Scomber scombrus. The sequence continues at coordinate 24,151,154 of NC_084980.1, forward strand.
CCAAAGAGGCGTCATTCAGCATTGGACTGCAAGGAATGGCGGAGGAGGACACAGAGAGGGTCAAAGAAATCATAAGCCAAACCATCAATGACATTATAGAGTAAGTACTTAGCTCAGTAGACACCAACATAAGGCAACAACAGGTAGATTAGTGTTCAGGATCTGCTAATTGGATGTTAATGTTGTGGATTTATCTGTTTGTCACCCAGCCTCAGTTACTATTCTGGTGTTTTTTTTAAAATATGGATTAATGTTAAATGTTTAAAAACTGCCACATAACAGACATTTTATCGGCTCTCAATCCAGACTGGATCACATGTATTGCATCAGGATGAAGCAGAAACAAAACAAACATTTCTACGTTTGTGATGTGTGATATCAGCTCAACTTATTTCTCCTCGTCATCATCCGTCACAGGAACGGCTTTGAGGAGGAGAGGCTCGAGGGTCTCCTCCACAAGATCGAGATCCAGATGAAACACCAGTCCACCAACTTCGGCCTGTCTCTGGCCTCGGTGAGCTCACCGCTGTCTTATCTCTAACCTTCATTTAGTTTCCACAACAACAACAAGGACACTCTCATCTGTGTCATCGGCACATTTATAAACCTCTACATGGGAAGTGTTTCAGCAATACTAAGAATGTTTGGTTTGTGTTTTCTGTGCATTAATTCTAGTTTTTCTTTGCTTTTCCCCGTAAAGTGGGTTTTTCAAAACTAACAATTATATCTTAAATATGAAGCAGTTTGTTTGCAGACTTCTTTCTCTTGGATTAGTTTTTTCTAATTCCAGAAAAATAGTTTGAGTCATTTGTCTGAGGTTTTCAGTTTTTGTCTGTTCCTTTAATTCTTACTGTTAACATTTCGTGTGTGCGTGTGTTTGTGTTATCAGTACATAGCATCGTCGTGGAACCATGACGGTAACCCTGTGGAGCTGCTGCAGATCAGTGACAGCGTTGAAAAGTTCAGACAGTCACTGAAAGAAAACCCTCGCTTCCTCCAGGACAAAGTCAGACTGTATTTTAAGGTGAATAAAATATGTATAATCTGAAATATGTATGTGTTTATAAGTGAGCAGATATCAGAGAAAAACAGGGCAACAAACAGAAGTCTGGCAGTCAGATCCTTGACTTAGATGCACTAGTGACTCCTAGTGGTTGGTCAGAGTCAGATCTCTCTAAATGAAAGAAAGCATGTTTCTTTAAAAGATTTCTTTCTTTCTTTTTTAAATTCAAAGGCCTACATTGATGCACCATTGTTGGGTAATTTTAAAAAGAACAATACAAATTGTATTAAAGTGCAAAACAGTACAGTTTAACTTGTTTTTCCACTTCAGCACAGTTTAAATATGTATCAGAAGGCCTTTCTCCTACATCCTCGAGGAAGGAAAATTTTCCCCAGTATCAGTCATACAACATAGAAGTCCCACAAACAAACATGTAAAGACCAAGATCTACATTTTAGTATTTTTCAGTGTGTCTAAATAGAGCCTTGAAGTATTATTTTAGTTCCTGATGGGAGTCTCTCATTCCTATTTCCCTCTTCTACTGAGAAGTCAGAATTCAGGGTCAGCTTAGTTTTTATGTCGTTCTCAAGATCATGATAACAAAATTGGCTTCACCTGAGTCCCTCTACTAGAATTTTAGGGTTTAATGCTAATTTGTGTTGTTCTTCACCTCTTCCACCGTTCCCCCCTCTCCTCTCATCTCTCCCTGCAGGAGAACACACACAGACTGACCCTGTCCATGAGCCCAGATGAGGCCTACCTGGAGAAACAAGCCAAAGCTGAAGAGGAAAAGCTCCAGAAAAAGATCCAGGCTCTGACTGACAGCGACAGAAAGGACATCTATGAGAAAGGTAATGATGACGTCACAGATCCGTGCAGGGATTCTGTGTTTTTTTGTTGGCAGGGAGCCTGTCAAAAATAAACTGGAAGGTTTTATCCTTGTTGAACAGTTTTGGCATTTAACTTGCTAGTTTAATTGGCTAATTGGAGCACTCGACACAAAGTGGAAGCAGTGATGGTTAACACTCTTACAGTAAGTAGCACTCAAGCAATTAGTTGATTAAATGAGAAACAGAAAACAGGAAATAATTAAAAAACACTTTGACAGAATAGGGAATTTGAATATGCCATCATTTTCACAGGTTTAATTGGGATAATTACATAAATACATAACAGATATAAACATAAACAAAAGTGAAAGATAAGATATTCCTTTTATTAGTCACACAGTGGGATACATACAGTATCATTAAGTATTTATGTGAGCAAGGCATGGGTTTAAATACTTAAAATTTAGGATGAGTTTTTAGAAACCCTTTATGATTGTCACTGTTTCAACAATCCACCTTTTGAGTGTGAGGAGGATTTCCTGTCTGTTGACAGGACGAATCTACTGTATTTTGGACTTAATTCAAGCACCAAAGAGAGTAAAAATTACAATTTTACCTTTTAATTTTAGTTCTTGCTGTGCACTTAAGAGAATCAATCAATCAATCAATCAATCAATCAATCAGTGTTTATTTATCACAAAAGTCAAATCACACAGAAGTCATCTTTACACATTTAACAGGTCTAGGCAAGGCAAAGCAGTTTTATTTATAAAGTGCATTGCATACACAGGGGGAACTCAATGTGCTTTACATAAAAACAAACATTTAACAGTAAGAATTGGAAACATTAAAACATATAATTAAAAAAAAACAAACACTGAAATTCACACAGTAACCCGTTGCCTTCACTCTCCTGGTGATACAGCTTTTTTGTGTCTAAACCAAACCAGCCCCAAATTTCTGAGCAGTTCCTATCCAGCACTTTTGACTAAGTATCCATCCACTCAATGTTAACAGTGTGATATTTCTCTTGTTGTAAAGGTCTGGAGCTGCTGGCTGTTCAGAGTAAAACCCAGGACGCCTCCTGTCTACCTGCCGTCAAAGTGTCCGACATCGAGCCCACAATACCCGTCACTCCTGTTCAAATCGGCACTGCAGGTACATCACACTGGATTTTCCACTTTATTACATTTTACATCACACTTACACAATCACAGTCGAAGGTTTCTGCTTTTGTCTGTCTCTGATGAAGTGTTTTCCTGATCTCTGCAGGCGGCGTGCCGGTGCAGTACTGCGAGCAGCCCACCAACGGTTTGGTTTACTTCAGAGCCATGTGTAGTCTCAACACGCTGCCAGAGGAACTCAGGCTTTACGTCCCGCTCTTCTGCAGTGTTATTACCAAGTGAGTCAATCTGTCTGTGTAGAAGGACCAGAACAGGAGTCTTAGAGTCTATAGATAGTGTATTTTTCTATAAATTCTTCACATGAAGGAGATGCAGATAAAGATCTATCTCTATCTATCAATTCAGAACACATTTTTTATAACTAATTCAAGATAAGGAAATAAAGCAATTACATTTGGAACAAAATGAGACCACAAAACAAAAACAGACTATTAACAAAAACAAGAAACATAAAGTGAAATAAGAACAATAACAGGCTGAGCAGGATCTCCCATTACTCACTGGTCTACCTTTTTCAGGTTCATTGAATTGTTGGAGTCTGTCTGCCTGTACCTTTTTAAACTGTTACCCCAGCTAGCTAAGCACATATCAAACAAAGTGTGTATGTGTGTTTGTTTAACTAGGATGGGTTGTGGAGCTCTGGACTACAGGCAACAGTCCCAGCAGATGGAGCTGAGGACGGGGGGCATGTCCGTCTCCACCCAAGTCATCTCTGATTCTACCCAGCTGGACATGTACGAGCAGGTCAGTGCCAGCTCGACGGATCTGTGTCTGAAAAATCACATAGAAGCCTGAAGCTTAAAAAAAGAAAAATGTACCCAGAAGAGGCTGACATACCAAAAAATGTGTTGCCACAATCCAAAAACATGCAGATCAGCCTGGCAAACCTTCATGCTGGGATAAGCTACAGCCTTCTGCCTGTCTGGAAATGAATAAACAACAAATAAATGAGACATGGTTGTGTAGAGAAACATGAAATGAGTGAGAAGTTAGTTTGAGAATGATTTACTGCTGCAGTGATATTTTAAATTACAACGCTGCCTCTCAATCCACCAATCTATGTTCAGTATGTGAAGAGCGTCTCTCATCTGTTTCAGGGCGTCCTCCTGTCCTCCTCCTGCTTGGAGAGGAACCTTCCTCACATGTTTCAGTTGTGGAGTGACACATTCAACCGGTGCGTCCTCTAACAACACACTACACTGCTGAAAAGAAAGCTGCACATTGTTACCATTAAATAAAACACCTTTCTTTCCTTCAGCCCTCACTTTGATGACGAGGCGCGTCTGAGGGTGCTGGTGATGATGGCAGCGCAGGAATTGGCCAATGGGATCTCGTACTCTGGTCACTTGTATGCTATGACCCGGTCGGGCCGTCACCTGACTCCAGCGGGAGACCTGCAGGAGACGTTTGGTGGGATGGAACAGGTACCAAACATTAAATATATGTACGACTGTCCCAATCTCCTGTTATTATAATTCAGTTTCTATTGTCAACTATCAAGCGATTATATAATGTCAGAAATGCAATGATATAATAATCTTTAAAAAAATATATATAATTACCTAAGATAATAGTTCTGAACAAATAGTAATTTAACCCTTGTGCCTCACTAACTACATTTTTAGCTTTTCATTTTACAACTAAAGTGTCGTTTTTTGGCAGGGGGGGGTCGAAAAATGTAGTTTTAATGGGTTTCAATGTGGATATTTTTGTCCCTAAGGATCCCAGAAGGAGTTTTTTTGTTTGTTTTTTTATCTGACACTGCACACATTATAATAATGCATTAAAATCAATGTTTTTGCTAATCACTGACATATCCCAGACTGTGATAATCCCCCCAAATAATTCACTTTGCATTTAATATTTAGAAAATAATTCAATTTTTGTGTTTTGTTTTTTTTTCCATTTAAAAATATGTAAACAAACTGGAATTTAAAGGGTTAAAATCCTAAAAAATCAGGACTGATGTTGGTTAAAAAAAAAAAATTGAAAGTGGAAAATAATATTAATTTATAATATTTTTTATGGCAGTCTCTTTACTCTGGACATTTTTGTCTCTAAGGAAATTTTTTTTAAGTGAGGCACAAGAGGTTAAGAACAACTAAATGACTTACCAAGGTTAATATTGTGATAATAGTTGTAGCCCAGACACTAGATGTGATTCTTCATTATTGGAGACTTCTTTAAATTAAGTTTTTGTTTCTCCAGTCTTTGTCATGTACCTTTTTATTTGACTATCAATAGTTTCTGAGAAAGTATTTTGTGTTTTTGCTTATTTGAACATCAGGTGAAGTTTATGAAGAAGATAGCAGAGATGACAGACCTCAGCCAGGTCATCCGAACGCTACCCAGGATCAAGAAACACATTCTCAATCCAGACAACATGAGGTGGGTTCATATGATTAGATACATGAAGCACCAGCACACTGAATCACAACTCCCATTTAAGGTGGATTATATGAAGACTGGAAAAGGAATTTAATTTGTCTGTTAAAAACCTGCACAGACTGTCTTTAAGTTTAATATTTTAGTATTATAAACTATATAATATGTATTGCACACTTTACTTTTCATCTCTACAGGTGTGCAATTAATGCAACTCCACAGAAAATGTCTGACTCAGCGGGACAGCTGGAGAATTTCATGAAGGAAGTTTCTGGAACACGAAAGGAGCGAAAACCTGTACGATCGAATATTATTGAGGTAAGTTTTCAACAGGCGTGCTGAATAAATGTACAAACCAAAATGTTTGATATACTGACTATAAATCAAATAAAAATGATGTTATGTATTATTTTCCTTTCTTTGATACAGAGACCACTAGACCTTCATAATGATTCTGGGCCAAGCAGGAAATTAATCTCTGTAAGTTTATATTGTGCTGTTTGTCCCTTTTTTAAAATGTGACACAATTGTTTTATCATCTATCAATCTTAACCACATTGAGTTTTCTAATTACCTTAAATAGAACAAGCACAAAACAAGAATAGGCCCTCTTATGATGAAGCAAAAAATGGAAAGTTGTTTTTGTAACTGGATTTTAAGACTTAATATACAATTACATGGGTGCTTGTGTGAGGATAAGGGTTAAATCAGTACCATTAGTTGTGTTGAATGTTTACTCCTGTTAATTATAGTGTCAAAGACTAATCTCTGCAGGTATTTCTTAACAATAACTTATCTTTCCTTCACAGGAGTCAAATTTCCAGCCATGTCAGATGAAAACCTTCTTCCAGATGCCCTTCCCCATCAACTTTGTCAGCGAGTCTATTCGTACAGTCCCGTTCAGCCACGAGGATTACGCCAGGTGATTCTTTACTAAATATCATTTAATCCATTATTTCTGTAGTATGACTCTTTCTTTTCTCATAAAAGTCTAGATTTGACTCTAAATGTCTTCAGTAAAATTCTTAACATCTACATCCTAGTCTGATACTAACTCCTCTTTCCTCCGTCAGTCTGTGTCTCTTGGGACGGATGATGACGGCAAAATTTCTCCATGGAGAGATCAGAGAGAAGGGTGGAGCCTACGGAGGCGGGGCCAGGATGGGAGGAGGCGGTCTGTTCACCTTTTACTCATACAGGTGGGAAACATTTCAGTACATACTCTCATACAAATACTTACAATGCTCACCAATAAATATCATGTAAAGAAAAATGAAACACTCTTAACACAATTACCTGCAGTTGCTGCTGATAATCTGTAGTTTAGTGATTTTTCATATAGTTAAAATCTCTTTAATTAGATGAGAAATGAAAAACAATACAGTAGAACTTGTGCTCAGACTGGTTTAAAAGTTTACAATACAAAATATTAAATAAATGAAGTTTAAAACACTTATAATTAATAATCCAAGAGTGTCAGTCTCACTTTATTTCTCTTCTGTCTCTAAGGGACCCGAACTCAGTGCAGACACTGTCTGCGTTTCGTAAAGGCGTCGACTGGGCGAAGTCAGGCGAGTTCACGCAGCAGGACATCGACGAAGCCAAGCTGTCCGTCTTCTCAGCGGTTGACTCACCTGTGGCCCCCGCAGACAAAGGTGAGACCCCCACTGTGGTGAATGAACAGATGCATCCTGGCAGCAGCTGCAGCGATTTAATCCATCAAATATTTGGAGCTGTCAAAATTTAAGGTGGTCAGAAATGTGCAAATGTAATTAAACTAAAATGTAGGTTTAATATAATTCTATAAGGTTCCAAAGGGATATGTAGTCATTAGATGTGCTCTAAAAAGTATGAGTTCAGATTTTTAGACGTTTTCTTTTGCTCAATCTTTGTTACTAAACTATAACCTTTTTTTAAAGTTTTCTGTTGAAATGTTTTTGCATTTTTTATTTAGCACCTCTCCTCTTTTATATCATCATAAATCTAATATATTTTGGGTTCTGAACTGTTTTTCCAGAAAAGAGACAATTTGAAGATATTGAAATGGGCATTTTCCACGATTTTCTATAATATTTATACTTAACAATTAATGATTTAATACAAATAGTCAGTAATGGAAAATAATCCTTTGCTGCCCTGATTTGGGGGCTCTGTCTCTGTTTCGTTGAGGCTTTAGAGCAGCAGATTTTAGTTTGCTCACCTTGTCTTCGTGTCGCAGGAATGGGTCGCTTCCTCAGTGGGATCACAGACGAGATGAAGCAGAATCACAGACAAAGACTATTTGATGTCAATCATAAAAACCTGGTGGATGTGGCTGAAAGGTAAAAATCTTTAACGTGAATTTAAAGAGATGGAGAGAAAATAAACATGTCTGAATGTAATGGAGTTCTTGTTTTCCTGCAGGTACCTCGGTGTTGGTCAGAGGACGTGTGGTTTTGCCATCTTGGGACCAGAGAACGAGACGATAAAGAAAGATCCATCATGGATTGTAAAATAATGTTATCAGTAGGTACTTTCTAATTGGGAACACTCAACTGGACTACAGATGTAACCCAGTGGAAAACATGAAGGCAATTTTTATTTTTAGGATTATTTTTTAATGGTGGCAAAGGAGCTAAAGTGTCCATTACAAAGAGAGAGGGAATGTTTCCTGATGAGTGTTTTCGTCCAATCCTGACTGTTCAGAATATAACCTTTCCTCTCTCTACATAAAACATCATGTACATATTTATGAAAATGTGACTATTACAATACATTATCATATTGAAATATACTACCTGAGTCAGCTCTTTATTTAACAACCATTCTGTTACCATTGAGTTGTTGCACTTTAGAAACTTTTTGTAACGAAAAACTGCATCTCATTTTAGCTGATGTTGTATTTTCTATTGTAGAAGGATTTCAGTTCTTCTGGTTTATAAATTCAATTAACTCCCAGCAGGCTTATGTACGTTAAGACAGGGATAGGATGATCTAATATGACTTCAAGCAGCAACAGTGATCGCCATCAAAATCATGTATATGAGGAAGCGCAAAGTTTCAAGTAACAAATCTCTCCTTTACAAATACTTCAAAAAGTGGATTATATCATATTTAATACTAGAAAAATTAGCACTAATTCTCACTGCTTAAAATAAGGTTCATTTCTGTCATCACTGCTATCATATAAACCAAAAAATCCCTCATCAGTATTCTGTGAGACTTTTTTATTGTGTTCCACTTATTACTAATTGCTGATATAATATTGTCTATTTTTAGCCATTGTGGCAACATTGACAATTAATTCACTTAAATTACAAAAAAACTAGGTCACTTATCTCTAGTTATATTTAACAATGATGGGTAGTTGTCTCCAATACAATGAAAGTTAATGAACTAGTAACGTCTCTTTCCACAAACAGTAGGTGCTTTTTCATTTGGTTAAATTATGCTTCCTCCCAGCGTCTCTCCTCCGTCCTCTCGTCGTGACCCAGAAACCTTTCTCCCTCCGTCATCATGGAGGATCTTTCAATCCCTTAAAATTCTCCCTGAAGGAGAGAGGAGGCGACCTGTGGAGCTTAGAGCGAGGAACCACAGGTGTGTGTCAACACCTCTATGATCGAATGTGTTCATAGATGATCTGACAGGAAATTAAACAGTCCTGCCAGTTAAGAAGTTGCTATTCTTTACTTTAAACCAAATACTTCTCTCTTCTTTTCTCTTTCAAGTAGCCTACGTCTTAACTCCTTCAGGAAATTATGAGAATATTTAATTTAAACATTTTCTATAAGTTACTGCTGCTTTATTGCTCCTTTATGTCTCCTCTGTTCTGAAGAATTAGATTTAAATGGTTCATTTAAGCATTTATCAGGTGCTTTCCTTCCAGCTATCACTATGAAGAAATAATTAATAGTTTAAACTTAAGATTCATGTATAATTTAGTAACCTTTTAACATTTTTATTATTTTTTACATATTGATAGCAGACTTCTTTTATATACTTGACAGTTAAGATGATGTGCGTCATGAGTAGTTGCCGTCTTGTGAGCGAGGAAATCCAATTTAATAAATTGAATTCCTCTGTCCTTGTGTCTCTTCCTCACATCTCCTTCTCTCTCAGCGGTAAGTGAGAGAAGTGAGGAAACACATTAGCTTAATGAAAAGGTAAGGTGTCTTTTATTGATTCCCCCCTAGGGAGAAATTCAAAAACTGAGACAGCAGTAGCCGCTTAATGGTGAAAGTGATAAAAATAAATGAAATAAAATAATATATATATGATAAACAATATCTGTGTACAATAATCTACAATATACATAAATTCCTTATACTATATACAAGTGTATAATGTTCTTGGGATTAAATAGTAAAGGACAGCCTCAGTGTTTTTTAGTGGGAGTGGGAGATACTGGAAGCTGTGGTATTGTACAGTCTGATGGCTGATGGTATGAAAGAGCCCCCCCAAATGCTTTGAGGGTGTCTCCATAGAAACTAGGGATGGGCAATATATTGAAATTATATTGATATCGTGATATGAGACTAGATATCGTCTTAGATTTTGGATATCGTAATATCACAATATGTCATCACAGTTGTCTTTTCCTGGTGTTAAAGCTGCATTACAGTAAAATATGTAATTTTCTGAACTTACCAGACTGTTCTAGCTGTTCTATTATGTACCTTTTACCCACTTTTCATAATTTAATTGTGTACATTTTTTGTGAAAGCATCGACAGTCATCTCTACAATATTGTTGCAATATCGATATCGAGGTATTTGGTCTAAAATATCGTGATATTTGATTTTGTCCATATCGCCCAGCCCTAATAGAAACCATTGATGAGTTTAATCAGGATTAAGCATCAAAAGTCTAAAATATGTAACAATGACACTGAGGCTGGAAAGAGATGTTACTCATTGAAATCTTAAAACTATCAGTGAGAAGATGCTTTTATTATTATATAATCATAAAAAGAAGTCACGCCACATTAACACAAAGAGACTTGTTAACTTTTTCACACAATAGATGCTTTATTACTCTGTGACAAGACGCTCACATCACACTGCCAGCACGTAGAGTTAATGTAGCGTACAGACACATTCTCCACTTCACTGCCAAACTACAGCACCAGCAGGACCCTCCACTAATAACTCACGAATCACCACTACAGGACGCCACAAACCAACCAAAAAAAACAAAAAAAGCCTGGGGGGGGGGGTTGGAAACGAACGGCTGGAAACGAACGGCAAAAAAAAGGCAATAACAACACGACACATACTCACACTCATACACACACACTTTTAAGTAGCAGGTGACAGGACACGCTAAATCTCTTTAGGTCACATTGTTGTTTTTTTTGGGTTTTTTTTACAATCAAAGATGATAAATAACTTTTAGACTGACAGTATGTGACCTCTCTCTTTCTCTCTCTGGACACATTCGCTCTTTATAAAAGCAGCTCGTGGGTTAGGGCTTACATTAATGACGGGGCTCAAAAGTGCTGTAGAAAATAAGAGAAAAAATAACAATAGCTCTGCTTTTTTTTTTTTTTTAAATGGATTGCCTTAGCCTTAATATGCATTTGCTCAGCTGGGTTGCTTAAAAAAAAAAAGGAAAAAACAGGCATAGCTACATTTCCAGGACATAAACTTAAATACAGTACGTAATTAGGAGTGTGTATTGAAAATGCTAAGTTAGTTATCTTATTGTAACTACTTACTCTTAAAGGAGCTCTAATCCAAACCTGCTACCTTCATCATCTCATTATTATCTAAGATATAGAAGATTCCTTCTTAGAAGTGCCATGACTTTACCGTATATAATAACCTTTTTTTTTTTTTTTTAATCTACCTTTTTAATTTATGTGCAGTCAATCAGTGCTCAGTCAATCATTTTGTGAATTAGCCGTCACTGTTTTTTTTAATGATTTTGCTGGAGTGAAGCAGTTTCTCTGGCAGTAGAGTGCAGCGGTGCTTTCAGATGGCCGATGAGGTGTTGCTCTCTTTGGTTCGAAACCGGGTCACGTGTTCCAGCTGTCCGGAGTCGGACACGTCGTAGCTCGTCTTGTACTTGGCCAGGATTTTCATCAGAGGACGGAGCTTCAGCCACCACTGCTCCTGAGGGATCCTGTGGCTGAAAACGCACAACATGGAGATTAAATTAACTTCCTCTTTGCTCAGAAGTGATCATTTTAAATCTAAGAAGGAAATTAAAAAAAGAAATTAAAAAACCTGAAAATGATGCTGATGATGAGTTACAGTATTTTGTAAGTGGTTATCGACCTTTTTCATGGCAGATATGCAGTTATTATTAATGTTAGTAGTTATAAAATTATCTGGAGTGTTCAAGATTCAAATAGCATGAAATTAAATGTGTGTCAAAAATGAAATAAAATTTAAAAAAGTTATACATTGAACAACAAAAAAGAACTCAAAGGCAGAAAGTGAAAATTCAGATTGGAAAATGAAGAATATTGAGAATAGAAAGACAATAATATAATCAAATGTAAAACCCTTGAATGATTTTATAATAAGTTCAACCTTTGAGGTCATTTTTTTGCTTTCAATTTATTTTTATTCACTCTTAATTAAATTGTGTTTATTCGATTTTTGAGAGGTTTTGTTCAATTAATGACACAAATTTAATCCCATACAATAGTAGCTTTAATGTGATCATTAATTTATAATTTACTATAATTAAAACTACATTATTAGAATAATGTCAGTTTCATTGTATCAACAATAACAGATCAAAACTTGACGGGACATTGTTGCAGATCAGTATTTTCATTGTTCCATCAAAACTAAAGTGATTAATTTGGTCTAATTCCTGCTGTGTTTTATTAATTGCAATATTTAGTAGCAAGTGAGATTCATTAGAAAACATATATTTAACTTCACATTGTTCAACTTTGTAGTCAGGATTGTTTACGGCTACAACTAACATTTTTAAACTGCCAATTATTTATTGATTAATTGGTCATTCATTTTGTCAGAATATTAGGGTTTTATTATCAGTACTCCAGATTAAAGATATTCAATTTACAATCATGTATGACAAAGAAAAGTTTCAAATTCAGGAAACTGCAACCACTGCAGAGTTAATATTTTTGCATTAAAAAATGACAAAAACAAGTATTCAATTATGAAAGTAGTTGCTGATTAATTTTCTGTCTATAAACAAATCAATGATCAACTAATGGCAGATGTAATTGTTTTCACTTGCTGCCAAACAATTAAGAATTTGTACATAAACCCAATTTGGCATTTAGTAACTGTGAAAATTGATGCATTTCTAAACAGACAAATGGAATTTGTTTTTCTTACACAAAGTCAGTCTCGTCCCGCAGCTGTGAGACGGGCTGGAAGACCATCGCTCTACGTCTCATCCCCAACAGACAGGCAGTTTCCTCTGAGTTAGCAAAGACTCTCCCTGCATATGAGACAAGCAGCACAGTTTAGATCCAATCACAGTCATGGACACACACTCATAATACGATGTAGTAAACAGGAGATGTTGTTGTTTCACCTCCTTTGTAAGACTCCTTGAGCGTCCGTGTGACCCACTGAATGGCTTTAGCAGCAACTTTGGTGCCAAAGTTTCTATCAAATGGAGACGGAGCTCCTCCCTTTAAAAGATAAAAGAAAATACATTTTAATGAAATGTGGTGCATGCTGGGATACAATACAGCTCCCTGTTTCCGTGGGCAGGGTAAATATCATGGGTAGGTTTATCTCACTTCAATTAACTGAGTTTTTTGGCCACTTTGGGGCAACAAACAGCTTGTGAACACAGAACTGCACATCATAACATTTTAAGTTTATATCTTGAACTTATTTCCACATCCAGCAGTTACGGAGCAGCATTATCATTCATTTGGAGTCATGTTTCTGTCCATCTGCTGAATGTAAAGTCCAATATTCACTCTTTTTTAACTCTGTTTTTACTCTGTACCAACTCCTCAGGGAAATATCTGGCTCTTTAAGCTGCTAAATGCTCCACTATGTTCACCAGCTAGTCTACAGCTAACTGTGTGTGAACAGGTAGTGTACAGAGGCTTTTTACAGCTTATGAGAGCGCTGAGAGTGAACCAAAACAGTAAAGTTGCAGTCAGACAGCTAAACAATGAGCTGAAACTCATTATAAAGCTCCATACAGCCCAGAGGAGCTGAAGAATTACTGATAATTATCTGTATATTCATCAATAAAAGCAACAACCTGGCATTTCATACATCATTAAAACTATCAATAGAGCCAATTTAAGGATAACATAATTTCTTACAGCCAAATGAAAGGCATCCAAATGCAAAGAAAGTGTGTATTTGTGTGTGTGTGTGTGTGTGTGTGTGTGTGTGTGTGTGTGTGTGTGTGTGTGTGTGTGTGTGTGTGTGTGTGTGTGTGTGTGTGTGTGTGTGTGTGTGTGTGTGTGTGTGTGTGTGTGTGTGAGTGTGAGTGTGAGTGAGGCCGACCTGCTGCATATGACCGAGGATATTCTTCCTACAGTCAAACACTCCTCGTCCCTCCTCAGTGTACAGCTGGTAGATGAAGTCAGTGGTGTAGTTCTCATTGCAGTTCTCATTCCTATAAAAAAAAAACCCACACAGGTTAAAGGGTCAGTTCACCAGAATTAAGTAGAAAAAAGTTACCCTACTTTCTATCAATTCTTCTATCCACCATAACCTGAAACAGAGCAGCTTTGCAATGCACCACTGTGTATATTTTAATAATGAAAACATGCAGGTGTGAACCTCATCACAAGACACAATGTCACCTACACACTGTCCAAAAAACACTACATTTGTCCTATTTCCACCAGACCTCCGTC